>NC_137023.1:7101644-7107159 GCF_032717465.1 Coenobita brevimanus | reverse complement strand
CTGAAGAAGTCTTTAGGAAGAGGGCCCACAATATCCACCAACACACGGGTGAAAGGCGCCTCAAAAGGAGGAATGGGAACTAGAGGTGCAACCTTTCGGTCTGATTACACTTCCCCACAACTTGACAGGTGTGACAAGACTTACAATACCAGGAAACATCCCTGAAGATACCTGGCCAGTAGAAGTGTTTCAAAATGCGTGCCACAGTCTTCCTCACTCCAAGGTGTCCTGCCAGACTGGAATCATGAGCCACTCTAATGATATCCTGCCTACAAACACGAGGGATGACAACTTGATGTACAACCTCCCATTCACAGTCGGCTGATGCTGTTGGGGGTCTCCACTTCCTCATAAGTACTCCTGACTTTACATAATAACAAGTAGAAGCACCGGCTGACTCTTCTTCACTGTAAGCAGAGTTAGCTAGACCTTTCAACTCAGGGTCAGCAACCTGCAACTCAACCAACTCTTGACGAGACAAATTATCAACACTACGGGGTACTGCCTCATCTGGTGAGTGGTCCAAATTAGCAAGAAAAGTGTCAGCTAGGATAACATCATCATCATCATTATCCTCTAAATCACCAGTAACTTTAGACTTAGCCCTAGTGACAGCACATGCAGGGAACACATCTGGGACATCACAATCCTGGGTCGCAGCCACTAGCTCACTAGACAACTCAGGAGCTGGACACACTTGACTTCCACCAATATCATTTCCAAGTAAGAAAGTTACACCTGACATTGGGAGTGTCTCAACCAACCCAACCATAACGGAACCATTAACAAAACCAGACTTTAAATTCACTCTGCACAGAGGGACAGAGAAGTAATTATTCCCTACACCTTGTAAGATTACAGTTTCATCAGAGGAATTAACATTAGAGCCTAGAACACTGGTCAGCATAAGGGATTGGCAAGCACCTGTATCACGATATATTTGAACTGATTTCCTGTCATTACTGTCCAGAGGACTGACAAAACCATCAGACAGGAAATTAGCACATGAACTCTTGAGAGTGTCACCCACGTTACTGCTCAAAAGAGGAGCTCCATCATGAGAATTTAAGTTACCCCTCAAAGCAGGTTCAGTTAACTCAGTTAAAGAATTATGGGAACTCTCAAGGGTGGACACTAGACCAATTGACTGAATATTTAAAGACTCCTTTTTGTTCACATCACGCTGTCTCCTGAAACATTTCTCCGTAGTATGACCAAGCTTACTACAATAAGTACATTTACTTTTCTGAAATCTAGAGGTGAAGCTGGTATTTACTTCCTGAGAAACATCATCCTTATTCTCTTTCCTGTTACCTGTACTCTGAGTAGAGGCAACGTACTTACTCTCAGCTTTCCTTCTTTCTCTAGAATATCTCTTGTGAGTGAGAACATATTCATCAGCTAAAACTGCAGCATCAGACAAATTATCTATTCTTCTCTCATCAAGATATAGGCTTACATCTTTATAAATACACCTCTTGAAGTCCTCCAGCAAAATCATCTGCTTAAATTTACCAAAATCAGAATCCACATTCTTAGAATTTAACCACTGCTCTAACAGATCTTCTTTGATTTTTGCATACTCAACATGGGATTGCTTATCTTGCTTGTAAGTTGTCCTAAATTTTACTCTATAGGCTTCAGGAACAAGCTCATAGGCCTTAAGAATCAAGCTCTTAACTACATCATAATTATCAGATTGATCCTGAGGCAAAGATGCATAAGTTACTTGAGCTTTACCGGTGAGAACAGTTTGAAGGAGTACTGGCCAATACTTTTTGGGCCAATTAAAACCTGTAGCTACCCTCTCAAACAACTGAAAATACTTTGTTAAATCAGATTCATTAAAAGGAGGGACAAGTTTAACATTTTTAGCCACATCAAAATCATCAGAGCTAGATGATCCAGTTCCACCTTGTTTCATGCGATACTCATGGTCTGCCTGAATCCTAGCAAGTTCAACTTGTGCGTGAAACTCAGCCTCCTTAACACAAGCCTCCTTAGCCTGAGACTCAGCCTCCTTAGCACGTGCTTGAAATTCAGCTTCCTTCACACGAGCCTCCTGCAGGGCTAGCTGTAACTTAGCTAATTCAATCTGCGTTTGCTCATTTGGAGGAGTTACATTAAACAAGCTTTCATTAATCATGTCAACAATTTGATCTTTAGAATGATGAGAGCGAACAGCAATTCCCAATTGTTGAGCAACAAGCTTAAGTTCATTCTTTGTTCTGTTTTCTACATCACACACTGTTTGCACATTTGACAAAAATCTTTGGCTTCATCAAGTGTAGTAATAGTAGACATCATGAATAAGTAACAGTCACAAAATATCAAGCAATATCCTTATGATAATATCCTGAATATCCTGATATGAGGTCGCCAAATTTATGTTACGGAACAGAGAAAGATGATGTACACTTTAAGTGAGAATACTAAAAATCACTACTGTCCCGTAAAGTTCCAGGTTCAAAACAAAAGAGTTAGGTAAAATTACAAGTTAAAGTTTAATGCTCAAACTAACAACAAAACATTCAGGACTCATAAGGATAATGTAATGGCAAAAAACAGGTTAAATATATGGTTAACTGCAATAGCCTCTATTAACATGAAATTAGCAAGAGTAAATTTACCTAAGTCAGCCCTGATAAAATGAAAATACACTGGGTAATGCTCAGTTAATGCAAGATAAATTATTACAGATACAAAATAATATTAAAACTGGCTGACAAAATGAATCCTACATAAATTACAAAAAACCTCACTAGGCCTACAAATCAACACCTTATGCTATACAGTACAAGGAAAAAATGCAATAACAGTTATACTCAAATTACACAGCTGTTCGACGGTTGGAGACTTCCGGAGCACTCACAATAATAATAACGGTACAGGGGAGGACAGAGATGTGAACAAAATGAGGAGTAGATCTAAGTGGCCATGATGCAGAGACTGAGCTCATTATATAGGGGCCAGCAGAGCTTGATACAACTTGTAAGAAGGACGCGCAAATGAAGCCATGGGGACAAAGAGTTGACAATCCCGCTCTGAACAACAGAAATGACGACTTACTCTACTATAACGGTAGAAGGGGGGAACTGAGGCAGAACACGCTCGTGATCAAACATGCAGCACACTGTGCGTCAAAATTACACAAAGGATGATGAAATCATAGGCTATGTAACAATATATATATATATATATATATATATATATGTGTGTATATATATATCTATAGCCCGACGCCCTAATCCCGCAAAGGGTGGCCACAGACAAAACGCCTCTAAGTCGCTCTGTCACCCACCATTTGACTACCCTCCTCCCAACTCACCCCCCCCTCCCTCATATACCTCTCATCTCCATCCCTCCACCTCATCCTCGGTCTACCTCTCCCTCTCCCTCCCTCCACCTCACCTACATACACCCTCTTAGTCAGTCTATCATTCTCCATTCTCTTCGCATGTCCAAACCACCTCAGTGTATTTCTCCTAATCTTCTCAACCACATCCACATCCACCCCACAGCATTCCTTCACTTCTTCATTCGTCAACCTGTCCCTCCACGTCACTCCACACGCTCCTCTCAAGTAACTCATTTCCACTGCTCTCACTCTTGACTTGTTTCCCTCTTGCAAGGTCCATGCCTCGCTTCCATACGTCAGGGTAGGGATCACAATACTATCATGCAGTGACTTAACTTCCATACTCACCTCCCTATTTCTCATCACTGCTTTCAGTGTACCAACAACCTTCCTTCCCTGCTGTACCCTTTCACGCACTTCATCCCCCAAAGTTCCATCCTTACTCATCACACTACCCAAGTACTTGAATGCACTCACATTCTCCATATCCTCACCATCCAACCTCACTGCACACTCTGTGACTTCATTCCTCTCAAACACCATAACTTTACTTTTGTTTACATTAACTTTCAGATTCCTCCTCCTACACACTGTCCCAAATTCATTCACCAAACCTTGCAACTCCCATTCATCTTCACTCAACAGTACTGTATCATTAGCAAACAGCAACACCGAAAGCTTCCAAATTTCACCCTCATTCATTAGAGCCACCCCCACATCCACTGCCCTACCCTGCGCCTCCTTTACAACCCCATCCATATATATATTAAACAGCCATGGAGACATCACACAACCCTGTTTCAGTCCCACATTGAGATCAAAGAACTCACTCATCTCACCATCCACTCTCACCGTAACCCTAGCTCCCTCGTACATACTCTTCACAGCACTCAACAATTTCCCCTCCACTCCATATATTCTTAATACCTTCCACATACCTTGCCTATCTATTCTGTCATAAGCTTTCTCCAAGTCCATGAAGGCAGCATACACTTTCCTTCCCTTCTCTAGATACTTCTCCACTAAACATCTTAGAACAAATATCTGATCTACACACCCTTTTCCCTTCCTAAATCCCCCTTGTTCTTCTCCAACTAGCTCCTCTGTCATATGCCTAACCCTATCAATGAGTATTCTACCATATATTTTACCAGTCACACTAAGTAGGCAAATACCCCTATGGTTACCACATACTTCTCTCTCTCCTTTTCCTTTGTATAAAGGAACAATTATACCTGATTTCCAGTCCTCTGGAACCCTTCCCTCTTCCCAAGCCAATCTACACAACTTCCATATCCACTCCACAACAATCTCACCCCCATACCTAAGCATTTCACCACACACTCCATCAATTCCTGGGGCCTTTCCCAACTTAATATTCTTCATCGCTTCCACTACTTCCGCCCTACTGATCTCTTCCTCCCTCCTCTCATCTCTTCTTCTCCCAGCCATTCCCCAACCACTTATACTCGCACTGCTCTCACTCTCCACATTCAACAAATCCTCAAAGTGCTCCTTCCATCTCCTCAGTTTCTCTCTCTTCTCCACCAACAATCTATTATTCCTATCTTTCACTCCCCTACTATTTCCCCTTTCACACTGCCTTACTTTCTTTACCTCCTTCCAAAACAATTTCTTACTCTCCCTCCATTTCACACTCAGATTCCTCCCAAACTCCTCATCCACTTTCATCTCTCTCTCTCTCTCTCTCTCTCTCTCTCTCTCTCTCTCTCCACATGTATATAATATATATATATATATATATATATATATATATATATATATATATATATATATATATATGTGTGTGTGTGTGTGTGTGTGTGTATCGGCGAACGTAACCTGAACTGCACCCATTCTACTTATACAGTAAAGAATAGCAAGTGTTAGTTTAGGATGTTGCATATTTGAGCCATCAATCTCACGTTCTTAATAATTTGACTCTGTCTGTCTGTCTGTCTGTCTGTCTCTCTCTCTCTCTCTCTCTCTCTCTCTCTCTCTCTCTCTCTCTCTCTCTCTCTCTCGAATACACACACACACACACACACACACACACACACACACACACACACTGCTCATGAACTCCCTCTGCATGTGTACCCGGACCCATTACTGTGGGCACATAATACCATCTGGTTGCATATTCTTACACATCTT
>NC_137023.1:6921644-7096644 GCF_032717465.1 Coenobita brevimanus | reverse complement strand
ACTCTTCACAGCACTCAACAATTATAATAATAATAATAATAATAATAATAATAATAATAATTGGTAAGAATAACAGAAATAATAATAATAATAATAATAATAATAATAATAATAATATTAATAACAATAATAATAATTGGTACTACTACAGCTACTACTACTACTACTACTACTACTAATAATAATAATAATAATAATAATAATAATAACAATAATAATAATAATAATAAATATCTTGTTTCTCTCAAACGTCAGTTCCTCCCAAGGAATTCATTAGCGCTCGAAACACGTTTGCACCTTTACAATAATTGTTACAGTATATTATGGAATACGAACTTCATTTTAAACCCATAGTGGTTATCTGCCTTAATGTCCTTGGTGCAATCGATAGCAATAAATCTGTTTGAACACACTTCTACAGTACTGTAAGTTAGAACATGTAAAGGTTATTCAAAATCCTTAGTAAGAAAGTAGACAGAACTATTACACAGAACAGCCCAGTTATTATACCCCCCTCCTTTTTATTTTAACATGCTCTTTGCTTGCATATACCTGACTCCTGTGAACCCAGACTGGGCAGAAGCAACTAACGATCTGTCTTAATGGATGCTAAATTCTTGTATGTATATATATATATATATATATATATATATATATATATATATATATATATATACAGTGGAGCATAAGGGGAATGGGCAATGTGAACACAAAAGATGATCACTGTTAATTAGGCTGGTGTGAAACAGAATTTTGCCAATATAGCAAAAAATAACTTTCAGGCACATGTTTGCGGAGAACTAAATGCAGTAAATATAAGTTTTCACTCTCATGAATATGTCGGAGGAGACTCTCAAACTTCACTGTGCTTCAGCTGCTAACACTGATCATCTTATACTATTTTGTTCATCGCCATTTCCTTCATAATCCTCGTTGTAAATAAAAGGAATCACCAAATATATTTCAGGAACTCTGTCTCCATGTTGTCTTGTACGGATCGATATAAGTTAGTGCTGCGCCTATATATCAAGAGAAGGAGTGGGGCGAATATTCTAAGTGCAGACGCAAAACAATAGTGGTGAATGTACAAAACACCCCAAGTTCTAAATACTACACCAGTGCCACAGATATACCGTATGGATATCGACATTAAAGTGTTGACGGGCGTGCAGTCAGTAGCAGTATGGATTAGTTCGATAATTGTTTTTTTTTTTTTTTTTCCGTTGCAACACCTTTCTCGTAATTTTGATTTGTGGTGGTTCTTAGTCCCAAATATAAACCTTGTGATGAAAAACATGTGATAGACTTTGGCAGCAACTGTGTAGAAAAGCAGAACACACGCGTGGTAGTTAAAGAGTGTTTGTGATGGGTATCCGAATGCACGAGTTAGTACGGTCATGTGAGTGAACTAAGGGTGGTATTGATGCGTCTATAAAAAAAAGGCTAACACTGGACATTGATTGAAAAACTAGTCAAGAAAGAAAGCTTGTTCATACGTAATTACCACTGTAAACAGAGGTGTGTCAATGTGAACGTTAGGATAGCTTAGCCATGTCGTATTATGTTGATTGAAGGGAACTTGGCCTACGTTACATTAGCCTACACCTGACTGGTATGGTTTGTTTCGGTTATGGTACTGTAAGATATAATTACTTTAGGTAGGTTAAATTTTTTAGTTTTCTGGAAATTTTCGTCTGTGTTTGAACCTAACACACACACACACACACACACACACACACACACACACACACACACACACACACACAAAATAACTGTGTTAGTACCCATTTGTTCCTTAATTAAATTTTATGTGCTCAAATCAAAACAGATTTTGTTGGACTAATGAATATTAATTAAGCAGCTCGCCATCTTGCTTCATTAGTTCGGAACCGTCACATTCATGAAAGCAATTAATGAACAGTTCTATACGTTATTGTGAGCGGCTCTACGTGCAGTTGGTGTCATAAGTATACCTGATATTCCACCACTTCTTAGAACACTTTGTTTGGTCATATTCCTAAACTGAGTGAAGCTTGGTATATTTCCCTGCCTATTGATTATTTTCTGGAACTGGAGAAAAGGGATGGACACGCCCTGAGTGTGTAGTAGAACCAGTGGAATAATAAAGCAAACTTTTATCTTTGACTACCTGTGCGCATAGTACTGTATATACCAACATTAATTAACTGTGTCATAATTAAAGGCTTGGTGGATGAGTTTGGGAGAGTGTGTAAGAAACGGAATCTAAAAGTGAATGTAGGGAAGAGTAAAGTGATGGTCTTTGAGAGAGGTGAAGTTAGTGAATGTACAGCGAGGTTGGATGGTGAGAAATTGGAAAATGTGAGTACGTTTAAGTACTTGGGTAGTCTGATGAGTAAGGATAGAGGTTTGGAGGGTGAAGTGCTTGAAAGGGTACAGTAGGGAAGAAAGATTGCTGGTTCTTTGAAAGCAGTGATAAGAAACAGGGAAGTGAGCATGGAAGTGAAAAAGTTACTACATGACAGTATTGTGATACCAACTCTAACGTACGGAAGTGAAGCTTGGACGTTGTTGGAAGGACACAAGTCAAGAGTGAGAGCAGTGGAAATGAGTTATTTAAGAGGAGCCTGTGGAGTCACGTGGAGAGACAGGCTGACGAATGAGGATATAAAGGAGCGTTGTGGTGTTGATGTGGATGTGATAGGAAACGTTATGAGGAACACACTGAGGTGGTTTGGCCATGTGGAGAGGATGGAGGGTGAAAGACTGACGAAGAGAGTGTATGTGAGTGATGTGGAGGGGGGAAGAGGGAGGGGGAGGCCGAAGATGAGATGGAGGGATGGGGTGGAGAGGTATATGAGAGAGGGGTGTGTGAGTTGGGAGCAGGGCAGTGAAATGGCGGGGGACAGGGCGACTTGGAGGCGATTTGTTTGTGGCCACCCCAAACGGGATTGAGGCGTCTGGCAATAGATAGATAGATAGATAATTAAATATCGAGGCCATTGCCTGCCACGGTAAAAGTATCGATGTTGGCAATGTTGTTATGACGTTGTGTGTGGATGGGTGAGTGGCTGAGGGGCTGCATTCCACTGTCAGTTTGTTGATGTGTGTGTGTGTGTGTGTGTGTGTGTGTGTGTGTGTGTGTGTGTGTGTGTGTGTGTGTGTGTGTGTGTGTGTGTGTTGTTTTTCTTTATCTTTAATTCTGTGTTTGCTCGTTTTTTTATTTGCACGACTTTTTGATCCAGTGTGTGCCACTGTCTGTTTGCTTAAGTTTTGCCGTGTTTGTATTTATATATGGGTACATTTGTACACAGAGTCGTTCAAAAATCCACTTACACGTTGTGGACTCCAAACTATTGAAACAAGAGTACCCTTCAAACTCGCATGAATAATGTTGGTTGGTTTATCAAGATGTGATTATGTTTGACTCAGTTTCTTAAGAGTACATATGAGCTTCGTGATCATTTTTTTTTTAATTTTTTTACTCCACATTGTTAGTGAAAATTAGAGTTGGAGTGAGAGTAACGATGAAACTCTGTCTATATCAATTTCCTAGTTCTTTGATCATCTTTATTACCTTACTCAGTCTTTAGGTGCGAATACGAGTCGGAATGATGATGATGATGATCATGTATGTATTTGTAAGCTACAGGTGCACTATTTTTCGTGTTTACTACACGTTGCTCTTGCGCTGATTGTACCTACATGCTGTTGCTTGTGCTTGCAATGAACCTGTGAGTCTATTTACTCGAAACACATGTGGGGGAGTTGTACTGAACTACGTACACTCGTAAGCTATTATTTCTGCTAACCATCTTATCTTAACCCTAGCTGAAACTAAGTCGTTGCCAGAGTTCAACAACATACGAAGACCTGTTGGTGGTAGTTAGGTTTTGTAGAGGATGCGAGTGGCACACTGCCATCGCCATCTGTTCCATGCGTAGTCTTGTAACAGTCTGAACTACCACATTATCACTGGAAAACTTTCCCCAAACCCCACTTTCTTGGTATGAAATCCTGGCTATCACTTTGTTCACCGAGGGGGAGCATTGGAGGCTGAGCAAAAACTATGGGTTGTGAGTGTTCGGTTTTGTTTTAGCCAATATTCAACATATACTGGCTCACGGACCAAGAACGAGGATAATGTATTTCTTGTGCCGTTTTGTTTGTATGCTGACATCTGATTTATTGATGCTAATGTCAAACAGTTTTATTTACCGTAGGAGAGCTCTCTCCTAATTGAGGAATTTAAAATTTATCTTTTCTCACCTTACCTGAACAGTTTATTTTTCACGCGTCAATGACAAGAATGTTAGAATTGTGGGTAAATGTGTACCGAATAAATGAGTTGTTTACTCATCCTTACGAGTTGATTTTGGTGGGAGATGGTGGCGACCGTCATCCATTCACTTGATGTAGTGCTGCCTACTTCTTCCTTCAACTAGTCATTCTTTTTCTGTGTTTGTCCTCCTCTTCCTATTTCTCCCATCTTTTCTGTCACTTCTTATTGCCTTCCTTTCCTTCACAGGTGGCTTTCCATTGACTGACAAGCCAAATGGTTTCCTGTAAGCCAAGAAACCATTTACAACGCTGGGTGGTAACCATATAACCAAACCATACGTGCTCCCAACGTGTCAACAAGTGGGTCGGTGGAGGGTTAGTGCCCCTCCCCGTAAATCCCTTACGGGATTATGGCGTCTGGCAATAGATAGATAGATAGATGAGTTGATTTAAAAAATAAGAAGATAACAGTATAAATCCTATCATCCTCGAATACAGTTAAAAACTCCATTCAAGACCGCATGAATAACTAATTCTATCAGGAAAACATGACATCAGATTAGGGAACGCCTTCTTTCATTCTTTGTCCTTATACTCTTTATCATTTTAGGCCAAGACTGTCGTTTGTAGCTTAATCTTGCTGCTACCAGACGATGTAATTCAATTTGAAAGAGCACTGTAGTAGAGAAGGAGTTAATGAAGGCTATATTTAATCCCTTCAGCTTAAACAGTTTCTCTTCAGACAAACAAAGTTGTTTGGAAAGAACACGAACAAAACGAAATAAGAAGCAATCCTACTAAAGAGATTAGAACTCTAAATTTGTCAAAAATAGTTGTTGCTGTCAGGATCCTGTCTTTTCATCAACTCCCCATTATTCATCAGTGACCTTAGCTGCACTACCAGCCCTGTCCACTCCTACCCTGATAAACCCGTTCATCACTTTCTCACCTGCTTCTGACAGCGTCCATCGCAAGTCATCATGACAGCTGCCGGAAGAGGTCCTGGCACACCTAACATCTGATTTACTTCGTACTTCTGATTTTGACAGGAGGATAATTATGCATATCAAATGAAAAAAAAAAAAAAAAGTTTCTTCATTTGTCAGTTCAACACAATGTTTCGTATGAGTATCCCGTTCCTTTCACCAACACACATCTCAGTCCTTCATTATCTCATAATATTTTTTTTAGGTTTTTCATTTTCTCTTGATTTGCCTTGAAGAAGAAAAATATTATTTATCCTGTAAAACCAGGTTTACAGTTGTTTTCATTCTTTTACACTGACATGTGTTTTCTCTATTTCTGTCTAATGCCTAAATTTTTTTACTCAGTTTTTGTAGGACGTCCCCGGGCCGTAAAGGTTAACACCTCTGGTCTCTTGTTCAAACTCTCAGCCGAGTAATATCGTCACGTGTTAGCTAAAATAAAATACATTAGCTCTCCCAGCCAAAAAGCTAACGGTACTGTGCTAGTGCTAACACTCCCACGCTACTTGATTCAGAAAAATCGTCTGATGTTAGCTAATATAATCGTTTGGCGTTTACTAGAATAAATTAGTAAGAGTTGTCCCGACCATAAACAGATTTCAAAGCAGCTCAGCATCTCCATCACTGGGATAATTTTAGCAAAATACAGATGGGGCTCCATAATCACAGGTCAGTAGTGATGATAATGGAAATATGTGGACACCTACGTAAGTCTTAACTGCCTGCGGGAAATACTTGGAAGAGAAACTGGAAATGTGATGACAATACAGAACTGCATCTTGAGACTGTTGAATCATATGGAGATAGATAGATAGATAGATAGATAGAGAGAGAGAGAGAGAGAGAGAGAGAGAGAGATGAAAGGGAAAGTGCATGATAACTATATTAGAAATAAACTAAGAACAAAGTGGAGGGGCAGCATGTGATGAAGTACAGTTGTGGACATTGATACTGACCCGCTTCATTGCGATTAATGGCGAAAACGTGAGCAATGACTTTCTAAAGCCAGTGATGCAATCTTCGGAAACCATTAAACTTCAGAATAATATATAATTTTCATAACCGTTCGAGAAATATGCAGCAATATTACTGTCGACAGCTGCTCCCAAAAGTATCGTGCAGGAAGACTTCGATGCTATCCGAAATAATCACTATAGATATACTGTAGCTGGTTTGCTTTCCTCTGACGGAAATGGATCACATTTAAACTTCAAAACTAAGTCGTGGTTGGGTGCAGTTCAGTGAGCCTTACCTATGTATGCAAGCTACCAACCTGGGGTGGAGTCATCGGGCGTTTTGCAATGAACATTGGCTGTGGTGTCAGACTGTCTCGTGCGAAGTGTGCACTACTGAGTTTTGGGGCATTTGTATATGAAGGATTGAGGTAGTTTTATTGCTGGAGCGGTCGTTGCCCATTTGAGATGAAACAACAGCATTCTTTAATATCGTATTGTTTAGCTGGGGAAAAATATAGTCGAATATTTCACCCTATCTACTACTCACCATTCTCTGCTAGATAATATTCCTAAATTAAGAAAGGCTTGGTATTTTTGCTGCCATTACTTGATTTTTTGTTTTATGATGCGTCAGGGAGGAAGGTGGCAGACATACACCAAGTGTGAAGTAAGCTTGGTGGAATATTAAGCAAACTTTTATCCCTGGCGGCACCTGAGTCTCGCCAGCATAAACGTCAGGGAACAATACTTGACAAGACCCATTAATTTCTGTCTGACCCAGTTATCAACAAATTAGTCCGAGAGTCGATTTGTGAAGGGTGTTTTGTGTGACGCAGTTAACTTCTTCGCACCAAGGACGTATTAATTTACTAGCGGTACCTCCAGAAGGCTGTACTCATCTCATGGTCTTCTCATAGCGAAGGGATTAATAAAGGTTTTATCTAATCTCTCTGTTTCGAAATCACTCATAATATGATCCTTAGTCTTCGCTTCAAATGTTGGAAAGTAGAGATCGAAGCGACCTCAAAAATAACCCTCATTGAGGGGATTATTTCCAAACATTTTGCTCCATTTTCATTACCAAGATTCTTGTAGTATGTGAATTCAGTATCTTAATCCTGTAACCCTAACACTGAGAGTGCAATAATTAGGAAAGTAGACCGGGATTATCAAACGTCTGTAATTTTAGAGTGCTACTAAATATCATTAATACTGATATTAGAAGTAAACGTATGTTATCTTGAAATGTAATATTCTGAGCTTATTTATATGGAATAATAAACTGCTTATATGTAACCGATTGTGACTATTTAACAACTGAAATATTTCAGTCCTAAAATGTGGTTTAAGGACTGGTATTAAAGTTACACAATAAAATTGTCTTAAAGCCACTTTTCCTACTTCACAGTGAGGACAGATCTGAACATTTTACCCAGCAGCATATTAAGGCGCTCCTAATTTCCTCGTACCCTTGTGGACTTAGCAGATTGCTGTGTTTAGCTTGCTTGGACCCCCAATATAGTCTGATTATAAAAGAATAAAAAATAGAACGTCTTCCAGGGGTTAACCATATGAACTCATCTAACTAAGCCATGCAGTGTCGTGTTTTCATTGTCTTTGTAACTTGCTGAGTATCAAACATTGCCTTCCCAACCTTACCACTCACATAACAACCTCCCTTACCCTCCATCCTTCTTTGCTACCCCAGATTAGTAACATTACAACCTTTCTAACAAGCTAACCGTAGTAGCTTTCTAACTATACGATCATGGGAAGATAATGTTATAGGAAATGCGTAGGTTACGTGAGGTTAGGTTAGGAAAGTAAGGGTGGAATTTTTAAGCGAGGGAGTTTACGGTCATACTTGATTTGTATGGTTTGATCCATAATTTAGGCTTTGATTAAGTGCAGTAAGTGGTTTGGAAGGGTAAGAAGGTGAGGTTGGCTGGATTATGGCTGGCAGAGTGAAGTGATAGCGGACTAGACAGGAACAGAGAAGGATGAGCGACATGAGTGGGCAGGGCTGGCTAGGACAGTGTACAGGGTGGGGGAGTACACTGTGAGAAATTGAATGATATTGTACATGAAGCGCAAATGTGGAGAAAAGGTTGAAGAGTGAGATTTCCCCTCCTAATTTATTGGAGGAGTGGGTCGAGAAATTGGCGTGGCGGGTGGATATGAGTGAATAGACTGAACATAAGTAATGGATGGTGAGTCAGAACAGGAGGAGTCCACCCTGTTAAAATAGACATTATAAAACGGGCGGTATTACTGAGGTAAATATTTAAACCCAAGATTTCTCTAACACGAACCGGACCTACAGTACTGCAATTTCACCTTAAACACCATTTTAGTAGATGTGTATAATTCATTCATGTGTGTAGTAACAGTAATGAGACAGTAGGGTGCCCATATTTCCATATCCATAACCTCCCTACCTCCTCTCCCTTCTCTTTCTTTCCATCTACCCCCCCCCCCCCTTTCTAACTCGTTATATCTACAGGTATAAATTCCGTTTCTGTTCACATCTGAAGAAGATCGAAGTTGGAGGATACCTGTTGCATCTTCACAATAATCAAAATGTTCATGTGTGGCGTCATTCTTGCACAAGCACACTTACGAGTCCATGTCTTATGGACTCCTGCACCACGAAGTTGCTCCCTCAAAATAAGTAAGTGGTCGTTATTTCTACAACAGGGTTTTTATCTTCAGATGATTTTTATCAGTTCAAGGGAAATTTTTAGAAATAATGGGGTTATATATCAAACTACTCTTCTCCTCCTCATCATCATCATCAGTGAAGTTAGTTCACTGCGGCACAAATGTCTTTCCCACCCTTTTTTCACCCTGATGTATTGGCTGTTAGACTGTTCCGCCCAGTCCAAAGGAATCTCCTAATTACATCTCGCCATCTTTTCCTGTCTGCCTCTTTCTCCCACTCCATCTCTGGGATGCCACTCAGTTTCCCTGGTTCTCCACACTACCAAAGGTTCTTACTAAGTTAATAAAATCGCCCGAAGGTAGTACAAATTTAAATTAAAAAACGTCATCGAGTTGGAGAGTTTAATGGAGTGTTTGTATCTCAGTTTCGAAGGCCATGCGTGTCTTTGTAATGTGTGTGAGTGCGTGGATGTTCCAGGCCAGGAGACGGGTGCATAATTTTGGCGTGGTGCGGCAATAACTGAATAAAATGTCAGATAAATCGATGGAATACACGCGCGTATGTGTGTGTGTGTGTGTGTGTGTGTGTGTGTGTGTGTGTGTGTGTGTGTGTGTGTGTGTGTGTGTGATTATTCTGTACGTTAAAGTATTTTTTAATTTTGCAACTTCCAGACTATTTTCTAAATTATGGAGAGGCTTTTTTAGAGAAAAAGTTTATGAAGTCCATCACGAAAACTTTGAAAAAAAAAAAAATCTCTAACTGTGGAACACCGTCTAGGGCAGCAAGAATGGAATAAGAAGGACGTCATTGTAGTGAAAGGATTTTGTGTGCGGATACCGTTGTTTAAATAGCAACGTATGTATGAGTTACCATGTGTAGTGTGCTGTGTGTAAGAAAGTGTATTTTATGTATACTGTATACATGTTGTAATATAAATTTATGCTGTCACCGTTATTTATATTGCGGCATGTATACCTATGCTGTGTTCATGTCATGTGCAATTAGTCATAAGGTAGGCGTGTGTATATGTGTGGTTGTGTTTACATCTAAGTAACGAATCGTATTTTCGGTGATGTTTACATCTACTGTAGGTAACGAATCGTATTTTCGGTGATTTAGGAGTCTTCGTCGAACCTGTTCCTTAGCGAACTATTTCGTGTATTAAACCCATTATACCCTAATATACACCTGTATGTTGTTTATATCTTTTAATATCAACATACTGTAGTTGGCGCCAGTAACATACAGAATACTACGGTATACTGGGTGACATAATCGCTAAGGGGGTGTTACGGAATATCACATGCCAACGAGAGTACGGTCCCAGGATTGTCATCGTGTACCCACTTTGTGTCAATTTGAGGTGACGTTTGAGGTGCCTAGGGACCTAATGGTTGGAGCGCCTCAGTGGGAGAGACGGCCTTGCCACACGCATATGTTCGATTACCAATATATAGGTGATGTCTGTGTGTGTGTGTGTGTGTGTGTGTGTGTGTGTGTGTGTGTGTGTGTGTGTGTGTGTGTGTGTGTGTGTGTGTGTGTGTGTGTTCACAGATTTCAAGGGGCTCGATACTTTTTGCGTTGCTTGTACAGTACGCTAACACTGAACACTGCATGCCCCTCCTGACAACTTGTAGGACACAACAGTTACACCACAACATCTCTCTCTCTCTCTCTCTCTCTCTCTCTCTCTGAAGTTTGCTATTCCTCAGTGTATTTATTCGGAAGAGGAGGAGCATTTCCAAGTGAAGAAGTTGCCTGTAGCTTTAATTAATCCTTTAAGTATGAGATGCATCTTTTTAAGGCTGGATAAAATATTTTGGTCGGTAAACTTAAAACACAAAGACGTCATCGGATTAAAGTGGGTAAGTATACGGCCAAGAGACACAGACAGATCACACTTGTTCAGAGGTTACACCAGAAACACAGCCCAGGTATACCAGAATCACAGTAATGTCAACGAAGTAACACCCAAGTCACACCAGAATCATAGCACAATCACCGCGTCATAATTATACCCCACCAACATCACACCAAAATCATATACTCCAGATTCATCAACAACACTGGAATCTCACCGGAATGGCATAAGTCAAAATTCGTAACTGTTAAAACACACACACACACACACACACACACACACACACACACACAAAGGAAATCTTAAGACAGTCATAAGAAAAACACAGGATAATCACAAAGTTATTCTGGTACAAAAGTGCTCAGAAACCACAATGACACCACGCCCGACCTTTGACACTGACCTGAGACCTTGATATGTGATTAATTACCAGTAGTATCGAAACACTTCATTCCATCATTATACACACAGTATATTCCATTTTTGATCGGAGTCGGACAAGGCATTTATCAGATTTTGTTTTCATACATAAATAAGTGAACACATAGAAACAAACGGAGAAACGAACTCAGTTACAACAACTATACTTTAAGATTCACTAAAGAGAATCATACTAACATCACAGGAGAGTAACAACAATGAATAAACATTTTTTACGAAAATCATTATAGCCAGATAAATCACAATGAAATTAAGCCAAGATCACAGGAAAAACACCAATGTCACAAGAATCACAAGTGTCTCAAGAAAATCACCCAAATTAATAGAATCACCATAATCACAAGGACATCACTCCAAATCTCAAGATAATCATGAGTCACCCAAATCCCCACAGACATGACAAGTCTCCCGCATTGACAGGGAGACTCCCACAGTTAGCCTATGCCTTCTACTCTCCCGCCAAGGGCAATAAAAACTCCCGCATTTTGGCACAAGTGGGTGCTGGTCAGTGATGCCAGACATGGGAAATATTCCCTAGATTTGGAGAATTCTTAATATTAATGGGGAAATGGGGAATTCAGGTCCGATTTGGCGGAATTTTTACTATGAATTAAATTTTCCTTCCAAATTTGGGGAATTTTCACCGTGAACAAAATATCTTTCTTTAGAGTAAGTAATACTTCATAAAAAAAAAAAAACTTATCGTGTAGCATTTACCGTAATTGGTTCATTTATGGAAAGGAAATTTTAAAGGTAAATAGCTAAACCATATCTAAGGTATATCTTATACCTTTTAATTACAACATCCTTAATTCACGTTGACAATGCCCTTTTGGTATTTGTGTAGTTTGTTAGTAACTTGTCAGTTCTGTTCCGTTATTAGTCGACCTGGACTAAACAGACGCGTAGTATACGGAAGTAAGACCAGCAACTAGCCCGCTCCACAAGCAGGACAAGGACAAGGGCTCACAGGAAGTGTACAGGTATACATCGTGACTCCACTGCTTCCATTCTAGGGTAATTTACCCTAAACTAGGATAATCACACACCCCTGTATGGGATAAACAACATGAATACAAAACGGAGAAATTCAGTCAACAAAAGCATTAGTCAGATTATTGTATTCTCAGCGCTACTTGAAAGAGGATTCGTGTTTCAGTTTCCCAGTTGAAACACCCTTATCAGACGTATGAGATCAGAAATGTATGACAATAAGCAGAGTGATTCAGACTTAAATGTTTATAAAAGATAATAGTTACTGTTTATAGGCATGTTATTGTAAAATCTTTGAATTAACTTAAGTACTGAATGATGGTGTGTACATAGTTGTGAACAGGACAGAACAGAATGTCCTCCACTTATAAATTTAAAATTTATGGATTTATATATGTTACAGGAAAATGGTAAAACTAAGTAGAACAGTGATAAGGTTTTTAGCTGCAAGCAAGGCGCAACGATTTTCGTGACTGAAGTTTTTGTTAATTTCTTAAAGCATTAAGTTCATATATAATGAACCAAAGACAAACCAACTCATGTGATATTTTGGTTTTTCATTATTCCAGTCCCCGTACACCGCCCCCATCCCACATTACTGAATGAGTATACTGTACATTGATCAGTGTGAGTTGATGCTCACAACAACTAGAACAAAAATTATATATTCTGCATACAATACCATGAATAGGTGTGATGAATGAGGACTTTATACAATAGTTCAGTAGCGTGCAGTTTACAATGCATTATGCTTTTTTCCCACAACATATCATTCATGTATAAAAACGTTAATTGCAGGTCTAACTCGAAACAAAAATATTAATTAGTAACGGAAGTTAAAAAATGGGGAATTTCTTTTCAATTTGGGAAATTTTGCCCCTCAGATTTAAGGAAATTTGAACCAGAGCACCTGCCAGCATCTGCCAGCACAGTTCTCTGTGTCTGTGGTGCATGGAATTCCCCTGCCTAACTAACCACCAGGCTAATTATCTATGGGCAAGCAGTATAAAAACAGATAAATCTCTTATTTCAAAACATGTGCACACGATTAAAAACGGAAGGATCGAAGAAAGGGTCGTAGTATCGGAGTGCACTATGATGCCAGTGGAATAATATTTCATCCATTCTCGTTAGCTCGTATTTCCGGTACAGTAATATGAAGACGACGTTTATATAGTTACAAATCGTGCCGAAATGTGTTTGTATTTTTGGAGATAACACTAACATGGTCGTCTGTAAATATAATTATGTTTCCTACGCGTAATGACTTGTGGTGACGCCTGTTACTGACGACACGATACTGCGATACTGCAGGGGACTCTGTGCTATATGTATATATACCAGCAAGGGTAACCGGCGTTGCCTGGACCAAAAAGGAGAACACTCTACCGCTGACCTCAAATGACCCAGATCTGAATTTTGACCCACCTAAAACCATCCTTGGATTACCCTGATTCAGAATATACTGTATATGAGTCGGGGGGTCTCTGACCCTTGGTCTGAGCGTGATTGAAGGACAAACAAACAAACAAACAAGGCGGCTCTTATTTAGATAGATAGATAGATAGATAATAATAATTTGGTTTTACGCCTGGTATCCCTGAAGGGCTAAGGCGTTGCCCCTGGATAGAGGACTTTTGGACTAGAGTGTGTAGCATTTTATGACCGGATGCTCTTCCTGATGTCTACCAACGACCCTTAGGTGGAGTCGATCCTCCGACCCTGCGGTCAGAGCGGAGCGCTTTAACCCACTGAGCCACAGCTGCTACATATATATATATATATATATATATATATATATATATATATATATATATATGTGTGTGTGTGTGTGTGTGTGTGTGTGTGTGTGTGTGTGTGTAGACTTCAGGATTGTAAACAGATGCAATGTAGCTAAAATCATTTCACACAGCAAGACACCCTGCGACCCCGAGAGGCTCAGTCCCAGGACAGCACCTTAACCGGTAGTACATGTATGATGCTATGTTTCTGTGAAGATCCAGAGCTGACTGATACAACCTTGTACAGCACGATCTGGAGTGTTACAGATGTACACACAGTTTTACAGACATGCCAAGTCTCCCGCTGCGGGCCACACTAGCGAACAGGAATCTCCCTCTTTGGGGTCCCTCTGCCTTGACATCTCGGTCACCAGTCACCAAAATCGTAAGTTACCAAAATCACGAAATCACAAGAGAATGAAAATAGTCACAATAGTAAAAAATATTTTAAGATAAATATTAAGAAAATAATGAACAATGGCGAGCGAATTTGAGACAATAAGAAATTATGAAAATTAAAAGAAAATCACAAACACCAGTATCTCCCAACAAATATACAAGAAACTCGTGAAACACATTAAAAAAAGCAGTTAAATCACACCAGACGGCATAAAAGGATAACCATAAAAACCACAACAGTGCCTGATTCATAACATAATTGCTCAGAAATTACGGCAGAATCACACCAGAATTTTACAGAAATGGCACTAGAATCACATCAAAATTGCACACAAATCACATCAGGATTTGACCAAAATTAAACACAAGTCATGTCAAACTTATACCAGTTGCTTACAAATCCCAACAGAATCAAACCAAAATTGCACACCAATGCACCAAAATTACAAATCACACTAAAAATGAACGAAATCCAGACTATAATCACAAGAGCACACCAATATAACGCCTAGTGTACGCCGTAATATCAACAATAGAAAAGAGAGAGAGAGAGAGAGAGAGAGAGAGCAATCAGATCAGAACCACACGAGAACAACACAAAAATGACAGCAAGAGAGAGAGAGAGAGAGAGAGAGCAATCAGATCAGAACCACACGAGAACAACACAAAAATGACAGCAAGAGAGAGAGAGAGAGAGAGAGAGAAAGAGATAATCCCCCGAGCTAGGACCAATGGACCTCACAAATCTGCAGGGAAAGGAGAGTTCCACAACGCACCTCAACCGTATCACTCCTGGCACTGTAATTTTATGGATTGGTGGATTTGGATTTCACGGATTCAGTTTTTTGAAACGTTATATAGGGGTGGCATTAGGTTAGGTTAGGTTAGGATTAAACTGGAAGTAGGCTTGCTTGTGAGTCCTATTTCCAATATATGACACTACCGCTATACAACACTTCGAAAAATTTAATACGTGAACTCTAAATCCGGTAGTCCCTAAAATCACAGTGCCGTATCACTCCTGTCTGAACACCGCACTCCATTATGCCACGATGCTCTATTAAATATCATGGCATTACCAAATTACGCATCGGTTACGTCATTAGCTGTCACGGCCCTACACCTCCCTCTTTGACATCAATGTTGTCATAATAATTTGGAATAATATGGCATCACTCCACACAGCACCACTTTATCTCATCATAACCAGTCTTGCATCACACAGTTGCTTGGAGGCGATTGTACTGAATCACCTTTGCATCTGTTCGATTCCTCATGTTGTTGAATAATTCTTATTTTTTCCTGTTTTATTCCTAGTGCTGTTGCTATGCTGAATTCCTGTTGCTTACCCTGTGCTTCGGTTCATACCTAGTTTTCTTGTTTCATACACTCTTTATATCTTGTGCAGCTGTTATACCGAGTATGTACTGCTGTCTCATAATGTAGTGCCCTTGTCTTTCTGTGTTGCTCCTCCACGCCCTCTGCATCTGTCATCATACCTTGTGCTGCTGTTTCATAACTCGTGCTCCTTGTTCATATTATGTGCTGCTGTTTCATACCTCGTGCTCCTTGTTCATATTATGTGCTGCTGTTTCATACCTCGTGCTCCTTGTTCATATTTTGTGCTGCTGTTTCATATCTCGTGCTCCTTGTTCATATTTTGTGCTGCTGTTTCATTTCGTATGCTGCAGTTTCATCCCTTGTGCTTCTGTTTCATTCCTCTTTTCGTTCCTTGTGCTGCTATTTAATCTCCTGTTCCCCACCATGTTGTGCTATTTCACACCGTTTTTCATGCCTTCTACTGCTGTTTCATACCTTTTTCATATGGTGCCCTGTTGTGTAATATTGTGTTTCTGCTTCTCTTTCATATTTTTGTGTTGCTTCCTTATACCTTGTGCTACTTATTCTTACCCTGTGTTGTCTCATCCATTGTACTGCCGCTTCATATCTGCTGTTGCTGCTAAGCCCCTTCCCTCAGAGAGGTCTTCCTTAATCTGCATATAGTCGAATGGCGCTGGCAAGAATGGAATGGGGTCAGTCCAGAGAAGGTTCTGATTGAGACTGTTTCTAATCCCTTCATTAGGAAAGGGGTAATCTGATGGTAGCAAAAATTAAATTAAAATGTGTCATCTGACTGTCACACTGGCTGAATCGGTGGAGAGGTGACCTGCAGTTCCGGTAAACACGGTTCGAATCCTGGCTGTGACAGTGAACAGTTTATAGATTTGAATTTCGTTAAAACAGACTTTACTGATCTACCAGATGACCCACTGACATATGGTAAAAGTACCCCCGCTGATACCAACAGACCTTTATGAGACAGACCTAACATGAATTCATTATGGATGGTGGGTGTTAGTGCCGAAGTTGTGGTATTGAATGAGCACTGGAGACTACCATTCCACCTTAACCTTCACAGTTTACTACAGTACGGTATGATCGCACAGCTTCTATTATTCGTCATCTTTCAAGTACCTGCGTCATATACCATTAGTCTTGTCTCAGCGCCAGAATTACTCATGAACATATACACAGGAAATTCCAATAAATATACATATAGTGTTCGAAACTGCACTGAAACATGTTTGCACACATCTGTCCAAATACTGCTGCAAACATGTTCCCGAACATGTTGCCAGCTGTGTTGCCAACATATGTTTGAGCACACATGTGGACGCGCACTTAGACTAACTAGGAACTCATTCAGGCTTTGACAGGAGTGAGTCTCGCGTGTGTGGTTGCCTGTTTCGCGCCACCAGTTAATTCTCGACCACAATAACTGAAACTATGCCGAAGAGAGTGGAAAAAATCCTGAACAGGCGTATCGTACCATTTACAAGACGATGATGTCTGTCTGAAGTAATTTTGCAATGGAAGCTAAATTTGCTCTATTATCGGAGGCCACGGATTAACCACAGTTATAAGTTGAAGCTTGCATAAGACAGACAACTCTTATTGGCAACTGAAACCTTAGTGCGGGCGCCATAGACAATTCTTATTGGCAACTGAAACTTTAGT
This sequence comes from Coenobita brevimanus, assembly GCF_032717465.1. Lineage (NCBI taxonomy): Eukaryota > Metazoa > Arthropoda > Malacostraca > Decapoda > Coenobitidae > Coenobita > Coenobita brevimanus. The sequence goes on along the minus strand of NC_137023.1, from coordinate 7,079,287 downwards.
GCAGGTGCCTCGGATAATTCATGGTAAATATATAAAAAATGAGACAGGCTGTAGGTGTACGAGCAGAAATGGTCAATTTCTTAGCATGTACAAGCTAATCACAATAGGGAGATGGCGATAAAAGTGGGTAGAAAAGCATAAGCAAGTGAGGTAACCGAAGGAGTTTGGGCGAAGACTGGGATATCAGGCCACTTGTGAGTATTGTAGTCAAATGAGTGTTGAAGCCAGTGCATAAACAGGCTTTCAAGTATAAATGCAAGGGAAAGAACGTGTACGTGGCAGAAAAGTAAAACATTCAGTAAACTACAATAATCATTCTGAAATTCGTGCTGTGAGTATGCAGAGACCAGGGTAGATAACTTTGCATCAGAAACGAGTCAGGTGTAATATGTGTTATAACCCTGAACCAGGAGCCAGAATTTATTTTACAAACTAGAGGCGCTTTCTTTTGGTCCTCCGAACACTGACATTATTATTGTTCTCATAGGAACAGCCTAAAACAGGGATAATATTAAAGTAATGAATATGAAAAATGCAATGTGTGCGGAAAGCCAGAACACAAAATTTATGCAAATAATTGCATGCCTTTCCAGGTGCACGGATACGGAGTGGGTAGCAGAAACCGGCCACAGTTTAAAAGCATAAATTGGAAAGTACAAGAAATAGGGAATATATATATATATATATATATATATATATATATATATATATATATATATATATATATATATATATATATTCAGATGTGTTAACATGTTTTCAGATGGGTGTTAGCGCCGAAGTGGTGACATGTGGAGGTGTTTGGTATAGGAGAATGGCGGGGTCTCAGGAAACGGACTATTTAAACCTATGCCCAGAGTGAGAGTTATACATACATACATACATACATACATCATCTAATCGAGATAAAATACTACTTAAACCTACTAGTGTTAGCAATTAACATTTTTGTTTTACCTAATCTGAAGCCTTTAATGGTGCCAGCCGAATTTCAACGACTATAGATATATGTTGGTGTTGCTATATTCCCAGAGAGCGTCCAGGATACTGCAGCGCAGCAGCCATAAACTGTATCGGTGCATTTTACAGACATTGCAGCTCTTTCTGAATCTCACTAACTTTTCTGTCACATGTAATTTTCTTTTTCTAGGTCATTATTAACTCGACTGCGTTCTGAAATCCAGGACACGAATACAATGTGATTACTTGCAGGCTGCAGTAGTGTAGAGTAATTTTGTCCCCTGTTTGAACTTGCATCCAGGATTGTTTAAATTCTGGGTATCAATTGCGCCCCCTTTTCGTTGGCATTGGAACCTTCGAACCTCCTCTTCCTAATTGAATTATATTTCATATTGCGCCTCCATATTCTATTGCGAAGTAGTTATGGCGCTTAACTGTTGATAGTTGTTATTGTCGCTGAGTTACCCCGGTCTTTCTGGTCGAGCAAACCCACTAACCGCAAGCAAGCAACCTCTCCAACAGGGTCATCCTATTCAATGAACTGATGTTCCCTTGCAGTAAACAGCGCCTGGTCACGGCGAGGCGCAAAGTAGATTGTGGAGGTTTGGTTCTCCCGGATGGACGCCACAGTTGCATCCACCCATGTTACAGTAACACCATAGAGGGCTCCACATCATCGCGATAATTGGTTAAATAGTTACCATCCAGCGTTGTAAATGGTTTCCTCGTTTACAGAAAACCTTTAGGCTTGTCACTCAGGGGACAGCGACATGAAAAGGAAACAAGAATAATAGAAAGTGGTATGAATGATGGGGAAAACAGACAGAGAGCTGGGAAGACACAGAGAAAGAATGACAAAGATGAAGAAAGAAATAGCGTACCACTACGTGAAGTCAGTGAATGACGATCACCACCACTTACCACGTGACCTAATCAACATATAATATGATATTAAGGTGTAATAATGATCTCGATCACTCAGGAACAGGTGGTGCGAAATGATAACAAAAACGGATGATAATAAGACCAAATGATATAACTATCCTCATGATCCTGTTAGAGTGACTCAGATGTTAACATGTTGTTGTGGGTGGTTTCGCCTGAGCTGAAAATTTTAACGACTGGGTGAACGGAGATGTGACCCTTTTTCGCTGGCGTTTCTGGTGATAACTATCCCACTTGTATGATATGTTCTACATGTTCCTGGACTGTGCACATCTCATTCATATTAGTGGAAATAACACGACGCCGATGACGACGACGACGACGGTGATGGTGACTCAGTGAAGTATATCAACTGAAATTACCCAGCACAGCATTCTAAGCAGTTTGATGAAACCAGTGTGATGCAGGAAAAAATATGATGAAAAACAAAGGAAGCTTCTTTCATGTTATTACAATGTTATATGTATAATATAGCCCTATTATTTTAATGTTATGAGTATTGATCCAAATCAGTCTTACTTCCACATCAAGTAATCATTTTACAGACTATATCAAACGGGACCTAATAACCATATAAATAATAATTTAATCCAAACTTCGTCGTTCCTCGTCCAAACCTTGTCATATTTCAGCCGTAACCTTAAGATCATTTGACCATAACCTAAGTTGTGATCCGTCGATTCTAAAGCAGCATCATTAGGCCCTGACCTGGACATCCTTCAGTCTTAGTCCAAGAAAACTTATTATACGTGCTAATTAGTCAGTAAACAACGAATCTCTTCACTTAAGTGTGTGTAGCTGATATAATCTTTGCGAGTAGTTAGATGTTTTCGCCAGTGTCGCACCATTCATGTGTATTTTTGCGGAAGTAACCTAGGACTTCATACGTGAATTGACCTTTTGGCAAATCCTGAGAACAGATATCGTGGTCATTGTATGAGTAATTTATTTTATGGGACAAATGAATTACCTAAAAGCCTGCTAGACTTGGCATTATTTGGTACTGTAAATTTCTGAGCATACACCCCTGCACACATACAATTATATATATATATATATATATATATATATATATATATATATATATATATATATATATATATATATATATATATATATATATATATATATATATATATATATATATATATATATATATATATATATATATATATATATATATATATATATATATATATATATATATACGGTATGTATATAAAATAAAATTTTATATATATATATATATACGGTATGTATATAAAATAAAATTTTATATATATATATATATATATATATATATATATATATATATATACGGTATGTATATAAAATAAAATTTTATATATATATATATATATATATATATATATATATATATATATACGGTATGTATATAAAATAAAATTTTATATATATATATATATATATATATATATATATATATATATATATATATATATATATAATAAAATTTTGTGTATGGACAGTAATATCGTAGCACCAGCGGAATGCAGCGTGTTGTAGAGTTGATAAAAGTGCTCGATATTTTGTCGCACCAGCGTTTACCGTGCTTGATGGCAACGCGGTCTATTTCACCTGAGGAAATGAAATTTTAAAAATACTTTATACGAAGTTCAGTGAATCACAGGGTGTGTTTTTAGTCATTGTGTGTGTGTGTGTGTGTGTGTGTGTGTGCTTTACGCAAAAGATGCAAAGCATTCAGTATTCGCGAATGCCCCTAAGCAAATATACCAAAGTATGATGTATACGAGTATTCGATAAACAAATATTGTTGCATGTAATAGTCATAAGGTTAGGATTATAAAACCAATAATTTTGCTCAGGACAACCGTTATCATCATCATTTCATTGTCATCATCTGACCCCTTGAATATATGGGATGGGACGACATGGATTAGTATCAATGTAGGATTGTTAACATTATCCTGTAAAATGGGCCAAACATCTATTATCTCATCATCTAAGCCTTCAGAATTCTAGGGTACACCTTATGAGGCAAGTCGATCCGAACAAGAGCGTGTCATTTAAACCCAGTAGGATAGAGACGATACTGTTGGTCGGTAGCACCCACACGCCCGCACCTGGACATGGCAGGATGGATCGCCCCTCAGTGTATGAGATGAGTTGAGTGGCAGGGTCGGAAGTGGTGGTAGGTGTGAGAAATAGAGGCAGGTGTGGAAATAGGTAGTAGTTGAAGAAACTGGTGGTAGCTGTAGGAATTAGTGGCGGTTGTAGGAATCGGTGGCAGCTGTGGTATTTCGTGGTAGTTGTAGAAAGTGGTGGTGGTTGTAGGAACTGGTGGCAGCTGTAGGAATTGGCTTCTGGTTTTAATGATTTGCCCCTCTGTTAAGCAAGTGGGTATTGTTTGGTGTAGGAACTGATGGTAGGTGTGGAAATTAGAAGTAGGTGAGGGATATGGTGCTGGTTATGAAGTTGTGAATTAATAGCAGCTGTGGGAATTGTTGGCAGGGGTCAGACTTCTTGGTAGGTGCAAGAGTTGTTGATAAGTGTGGGAAATGTTGATAGGTGCTGGAATTGTTGGTATGCATGGGAAATGTTGGCAAGCTCGGGAATCGTTGGTAGGTGTTGGGATATTCTTAGGTATGAAAATTGTCGGTAAGTGTGGGATTGTTGGTAGACGCTGGAAATTATGGTAAGTGTGGAATTGTTGGGAGGTGTGGGGATTACTGGTAGATGTGGGAACAGCTGGCCAGTGTGGGAATGGGTGGCAGGTGCGGGATTTTGTTGTGGTAGATGTGGTTTCTGTGGTGGTCATAGTTGTGGTGTGTGGAGTTGGCATTATGGCTGGTCCGTCCATGTGTTAGATGAGTGAGTTGGTATCTCTTGTATTTATATATTTATTCACTTGCTCAGTGAATGAGACTACGACCATAAAATAGGCAACTCGTTACCAATGACCAGAATCACTTGTACGCGTAAGACATGACTCACACACTTTCTTATATCATTACTTTGGCACTTATACCAACTGCCAATACGAATACATGCCAGGGCGCTGTTATTCGGGATTTATTCTATTAGGTGAGGTGCTTTTGATATGCCTGTTCATCTAGTGAACGATCAGTTGCCACTAACGAAACTCAAATTCTCAAAATCTTTCCTATCCCGACTTAGCCGACCGGAGGTGGTAAGTACTGTGTTATTAACTGGTGGTGGTTTTGTTGGTGGTGGTAGGTGTGGTGTTGGTTGTGGTTTTGGTGTTGGTGCAGTTTTGGTGATGGTGGTAGTTTTGGTGTTGGTGGTAGTTGTGGTGTTGGTAGTAACTGTGGTGTTGGTGGTAATTGTGATGTTGGTGGTGATTGTAATGTTTGTGGTAGTTTTGGTGTCGGTGGTAGTTTTGGTGTCGGTGGTAGTTTTGGTGTTGGTGGTGGTTTTGGTGTTGGTGGTACAGTAATTGTGGTGTTGGCGGTAGTTTTTGTGTTGGTGGTAGTTGTGGTGTTGGTGGTGGTTGTGGTGTTGGTGGTAGTTTTGGTGTTGGTGGTAATTGTGGTGTTGGTGGTAGTCTTCGTGCAGGTGGTTGTCGTGGTTTGGTTGGTAACTGTCGTGTAGGTTGCAGTTGTGGTGCTGGTGGTCACTGTGGTGTTTGAGGATGTTGGTAGTTGTGCTGTTGGTGTGAGCAGTAGTGTTGTTGGTGATGGAGGTTGTTCTGGTGTTCGTCATAGTTGTGGCAAGAATGTTGATGCTGCTGGTGGACGCTGTGGCAGCTGTGGTGCTGTGTTAGTGGTAGGTGTGGAGGTAGATATGGTGAGATGTTGGAGGTAGTTCTAGTAACTCCAGCAGGAAAGTGTGGTGATTGGCTGCTGTGATTGCGTGAAGTGCGTGTTCTGTGTGATATTTTTTTGTTTGGGGAAGGACTGGCAAGGCCTCTGTTAAGTAAAGGCTCTGAATCAACCTCAATTATCTGACTGAACCTGAATTGCCTGTTAACTGACCTGCAATGACCCGCAATGAGGATGATGTGACCTGGAATGGCACTGATAAACCTGATCTGATCTAACTGGTCCTAAATGGCCATAAATGAACCTGAATGAGCCTGAGTGGATATTGATGGACCTGAATATTCCTCAACTGACCTTACTGGATCAAAATAACCATGTTTTCTATGAACTGACAGCACTTGGTCCTGTGTGCTTTAAATGATCTCAACATGAATGTGACAAAGTAATTGGCGTAATAGGAACAGACGTTGCCTGAACTGACCGCTGGACTAATTTCTTTCTAATTATTTTCATTTGGGTAAAGACCAGGTCATAGCGGCTGCTGTGCTTCAGATTTACAACGAATGGCGGTTACTCGTTCAATTAAGTTGCATCAATGTGAAACCATGCAACAATAAAAAATATTGCTGATGAAAATTTGCAAAACAAATCTTGCAGAATGGGAACAGACACTCCTAGGGGACAGGGTACAGTGGTGTGTCGGTGGGTGTGAGCAATAAGCACCGCGTCTGTGTGTCCCTCGCTGGGACGTTCATTACCTCACTCCAGCCTCACTCAACTCACTGCACGCCACACCGCCCCAACACGCTCCTTGCACACCACGCTTATATTAAAAACAAATCTGTAGTCATTGCCAAGCTCATTTTCACGCAGTGCAGAGCCTCGTTTCCTCCTGATCTATTTGTTCATGGAGGCAACCAGCAAATTTATCTCCAGAGTTATCAGTTTTACGACATTTATCAATAATCCTGTATACTGGTTTGCGCATTTACTCTTTTGTATTTCTGTCTGAAGTAAATAGTTAGATTAGGAGTCTAATATTTAAAAAGACTTTCTATGTGAATGCCATAATTATACATACTTTCATACAGCTCAACAGGTAGTAGGACAGAAAAAATATCTCCACTTAATATATAGCCTAAATGAAATATTAATGACTGACGATCAGTAGGTAACGGTGGCGGGATATTAGGGTCAAAGAACTGAGAGCTAAAGGATTTAGTAAATCGTGGAGTAAATAAAGAATATTGGTCAGTAGTGCTTTGTGTGTGTGTGTGTGTGTGTGTGTGTGTGTGTGTGTGTTGCACATACCTTAACAAATAGAAGACCAGTTAGATTAGATGTGGATGTTGAAAGGGCAGTGGCTGAAGCTAAAGCAATTACTGGAGATAGTTAAAAAAAAAAAAAATAGTTCCGATGACGAAAAAGAATACATTGTGAGGACGAGTGAGAGAGGTTTAATATCCTTTCCATAGGGAACTGCATTGTAAAGAAGTTGTAAATACCATGATGAAGAAGAGATATAAGGTTAATAAAGAACGCAAACAGAAGAGAAAAATAAGGGAGAGCTGGAAAAACTACTTTGAATAAATGTAGAATGTGAATGAAATACGAACAGCGATGAGTTTGGTGCTGGACAAAAACGTGATGCCTGAGAACGTGACAGTAGTAAAAATGAAGAAGGCTGTGAAGAAGCTGAAGGGTGGAAATGCAGGTGTTAATGAGGCATATTTTGTGGGAATGTCAAAATGTAGTGGTGAGAGGAGAGTGTACTGTATGTGAGCGAGGTGGAGGTGGAGATGGAGAGGGGAAGGGTAAGTGGGAGACCGAGAATGAGCTGGAGGGATGGGATGTAGAAGTATATGAGAGAGGGGTGAGTGAATTAGAGAGGACAGCTTGATGGCAGAGGGCAGGGTGACATGGATACGATTCGTCTGTAGCCACCCCTTACAGAATTAAGGCGTCTGTTGATGGATAGATACAGTAGAGAGAGGTATAGATAGATAGAAGAGTGCGACGAATTACCACTGGGAGATAGTTGTACCCGTGAAGTGGAAGAATGCTATAATGCTATGGTGGTGTTTTGTATAAAAATAAATGTCACCAAAATGGATTTAAAAAATCTTCAAAAGTAGGTTTTCACATAGTTATAGGGAAGATATTGCGAAAAATAGGAAAGAGGCTAAGGTACAATAGCGGCCAGGTATTCCTTCCCATCCTGCCATCTTTAACCTGCAACTATGGCACAGCCCCACACAACCTCATAACATAATCCCGACATAATCTGGCTGCATAGCGACTGCTGGCATCCATGTGTGGGATTCATTAATGAAACATGTGTGACAGCACCACATTTCCAGGTTAGAGACATCAGGGTGTGAAGGAATACTAAACTGCAAATGTGCCTATAAGATGTGTTGTGTGAGTTAAGCAAGGTAATTCCAGAGTGGTAGGGTATATGTGAATCAGATACATGCAGTATGGCAGATAGTGGAGAAAACAAGTGCGAGGGATTGTATGATATAGCTTTTATGGATCTAGAGATAATCATATCACCAGCTGAGCAGGAAGAGACAGTAAAATGTGTTACACATTTGTGGTGGAGTGGAAGAGAATATTTACTGACGTAAAACTCTTGCTGTGGTAATGACGCAAGTGTAATGGGCAATGGATACCTGAATGTGTGGTTCAGTATCATCACTAGAATGAGACATATGTGTGTGTGTGTTATGTCCCTATTTTTGCTAAAATATAGGTATGGACGGAGTTAATATAGTGGCCAAAGCAAGAGTTTGGGAATGAAGCTGTAGCAGGTTTATGATGGAATAGGCTATTTCAGAAGAACGCTTTGTAATTGATGCTGATCTCTTGCTAAAAGTGAACGGGATCATTGCACACTGGTTCAGAGTTTTGAGGTAGGCAGTGAGCAGTAAGGTCTGACAGTAAATATTAATACAATAAAAATGATGGATATTGGGGGTTTGGTGCCGCACAATATGATGACCTGGTGAATGGTGAGAGATTGAAATCGGTGGGATAATTTAGTATTGATACCTAAATGTGTTTTGAAAGAGCGTTAAGTAGGGTGGCTCAAGAGAGAAAAATGTATAGTCCCGTGAAAGCCTTCTCTGTATATATATATATATATATATATATATATATATATATATATATATATATATATATATATATGACAAGTCTGCTGCCTCGCTTTAGCTTTGGCAAAGTCTAAAAATTGCAGAAATAATTCCAAGATTGTGAAAACACTACTTTTCTGAGAAACTTTTGGCCGACTTCTGTATAACACTTTCTGCAGTTCCTTGGTGTTTGGATAGATGTTGTTAAGAGGATTGAAAATTCCTATCATCAACCTATATGGACTGCCATAGCCTTATTCCCGGAAGGGATGGCCCCAAATGAATCGCCTCATCGCCTCCATGTCACTGTTTTCTGTAATCATTCTGGCCTCCCTCCAACTCACACTCCCTCATTCATAATCCTCTCCATCCCACCTCTCCATCTCATCCCTTCCCTCCTACTCACTCACATGCAGTCTCCTAGTCAATTTCTCTTCCCTTTTCTCTACATGGCCAAACCATCTCAAAGTATATCTGATGCTCTCCAGCACATCTACATTAACATCACAACGCTCCTTCACTTCATTTGCCAGTCCGTCTCCGCGTAAATCCACATGCTCGTCTGAAATAACTTATTTTCTCTGGTCTCACAATATACTGGTATCCTTCCAACAGAGTTCAAGCATCATTTTCATACATTAGTACATTATAATGTGGATTACAATACTGCCTTCCGGCAGCCTTTTTATTCCCATGCACACTCCCTGCACCTTATTACATCTCTCAGCGAACATGAAATATACAGATCTTAATAGCGACTTTCCTTTTTTCGGATATCTTTGAAAGGGACAATCGACTGCAGACTTTTATCCCTCGGCTCTTTCACTTTGCAGTAAACTAAAAAGCTCTTATGAAAACATTCTCTTCTGTTGCATACTGAATTTACAAGCATATTTAGCAAATACTTTAAACTAACCTTTTAAATGCCAACATTCCCATCTTGTGAACATTAAAAGAAATATTACTAAAAAATTAGTTTATTGATTTGGTTATTACCCTGAGTTAAGAAATAACTTCAATGGTACTTAGTTAATCATATATATTGAAATAATTATTTTCTAAAAAGCTCCACTGCCTCTCTTGCTCCTTTGCTTTTCAAAAATTCTTCTCATTCTAAGTATTTTGTTCTTGAGCCATAGGTTACTAAAATCTCTAGTCTTTATTCAGTAGAAATATATTGAAAATTTCCTTAGAAAGTATTTTCCCTCTTTAAATCATCAATAGAATATCATATTTTTGATGTTCCCAAAATAAAAACGCTGTCTTACAAGCTAAAACAAGCTGATACTTGCTGCAACTGGACTTCCCCAAGTTTTGTAAACTCACTGGGGCTGCCTTGAGTATAACTACTGTACATATCCACTCGTCCCCATACGCAGATCCCAAGAGTCTCCTGACAATGGAAACATCACAATCTTGGATACAAAATGTGCATGCTGTGTAGTGCAAATGGCTATCCATACTACATCTCCATCTACTGTGGTAAAGAGAGCGACAGTAAGTCACTGCTGGCATCTCATGTTGTCAATGAAATGTTCTAGTCAGTTGAGAAGGCTAACCAGCATGTTGTGGTTGTTGATATTTTTTTCACAAACCACGAACTACTGACAGAATTGGCTCACAACTATATTCAAGCCCGTGGAACCATTCGTGAAAACAGAACAGGACGCTGTCGTCTCTCAACAAAGAATGAAGTTAAAAAGCATGAACAAAGATATTCTGACTACACGTCAGATGGTATTGTAGTGTGTGAAGCGGAATGACAACTCTACTGTGACTGTTGCTAGTAACTGCTATGGTGTGAATCCACTTAAGACAGCAGAACGGTGTGTGAAGGAAGAAAGCAACAAGCTAGTCTGCCAGCCGTATCTCATCAAGAGGTACAATAAAGGAATGGGAGGTGTTGATGTCTGACAGAATGTTGGCATCCTAAAGACCAAGACCAAGACTACTTTCAAAGAAGTGGTTGAACATTTTTTTTTTTCAAACACTCTGAACCTGGCAGTAGTAGCTGCCTTTAGGTTCCACCAACATATTGATCCATCTGTTGCTACAACACACTTTCATTTCAGGAGAGAAATTGCACGAGGCATGATAAAGGTTGAAGAGATGAGGAAGAGACTTGAAGGGCCATCGGCACCCCCAGCCAAAGCAGTGAGATATGATGGAGTCAGTCACATACTGGTGACATCTCAAGGTAGATGCACTGTATGCATGAATACGGCTGAAGAGTACGAAATGTGAAAAGAGTTAATGGTGCAGTGACTTCTTCAACCAAAAATAAATACGGCAATCAGGATGGGGTGAGATGTAATTTTGTTATTTGAAGAGTGTTCAATGTTCAATTTACAGAATTTAGTGAAATAAATTTGAGTTTAATGTTATCATGACAGCACAACTCAGTTCCAACCGTGTCCAGTATATAAAAATAATTTGAAATTGGGCGAAAATTGTTTCTATATTCCTTTGGGGTAATATTTGAAGCATCAGAATACCAATGTTCCCAATTTGGAAACATATCAAATATATATGAAACTAAATTTTTCAACTGTAAATTCTGCTTGTAATCTAAAAAGACTATCAGTATGAGCCTGCATTCCAAAAGAGAGGACATTTGGATCATTTTATCATAGGTCAGCCGTTGAAAAGGATATCCGCAATACAGAATTGCCTATCTTCTACAAATCATTTCACTTCCTTTCCAGACCCTGCCCCCTCCAGACCTTAGAGATTGTTGGCTACCTACGGCGAGAACCTAACCACGCCAGGCTACCCTACCCCGTACCCCAACAACATGCACGTCACCATCACCCTGCGTGTCCCTCACAAGTCTCGTCTCGAGGTGGTCTCCTTCTCTCGCCTTGGCCTAATGTACCAAAGAAATTGCTTGTATGATAATGTTGGACTTCCGACCTCAGTGGACGAGCCCATGGCGCTGTACCATGGCCGCCATTCAACGAACCCAGAGAGGTATGGAAAAGGAAGCTTGCTGTTTGTGACACCGATGGGAAGCCAGCGGACTAACATACATTTGTTTCTTTTTATTTCACGAAGTCACTCATGTATCACTGTGGACGTTTTCACTCAAGGCTTAGTCCACTAATGCAGCAGTTTTATTTGTCGAATTTTGATAAGTTGCCAAAAACGTGTAGCTCCATGAGGTATCTATACACATTCTTATTACTGAAGTGTCACAAAAGCACACAGTCAGACCTAGTATAGAACATCGATTATTCCCAGGATTCAGGTATAAATCTTATATAAATCCATTGAATTATTCATATGACGTTTCTGATTAGCAATACAATATTTTGTTCCAAGAAAATCCGTCTGTAAGAGGCCGCAAAATGGATATTATTTTGAACTGTTGAAGTGCGATTAATCATTTTCTGTTTTAGTCCATTATGGCAGAATCTTGATGGACTAAATGGTCAGTGTATGAAACTGTAACCCTTTATCGTTGGACACGCTTATAACAATTCCTTTACCTTTATGTTTTCCTTTTCCTCTTTTTCCCTTGTTTAATCCTGTCCATCCCTTATGTTATTGGGAAGACTATAGTGCTGCTGCTGTTACTGATGTTGATGATGACGATAGTAATGATGATAATGATTACTGATTTTCATACAGACACTACTATAATATAAGCCGGTGAGCGTTGATATTTTTCCTTACTTAACTTCTTCAGTCCTACATCGATTTTCATTTTATTTTGTATTATTCCAGACACTTTTATGCAGATTAAGAGAGACCGTTTGATGTGATTGTTTTAGACAGGACCTTCATTAATCCCTTCCTGGCTCTGATTGGCTCTTGCTAGCTAAAAGTATTATCTAGTTGTTACAAAATAAATCACTGTAGTAAAAGTAGTAGTGAGGAAGCGTGGTAAGAGACAATAATTGTGCTGATGTCACGTACCACATATGAATTATTGGTCTGTTTTATGATAATATGTTGGCCTGAATGATGAATATTTTGAAGACAGCTTTTCAAACTTTGTTTTCTCTTTATTTCCTTCCTTCTTTCTTTTCTCTTTTTACTCTGTTTAACCCTCAGGGGAAAACAAGGCTAAGATGATGGTTCATGTTTTCATTAGGATATGTGAGAGCAGATGTAGTAATGGCAGCGTCAGTAAACACAACAATGAAGTTCCGTTACTCCTGGAGCGCTTTACAGTCATTAACATAGGACCATGTATTATATTTTATCTTCAAAATAAAAGTATGACGTCAGGCCGATATTATAGATTTTCAGAACTACCAGACACACAGAAACGACAAGAGAAATGTCGCTTACGTTCCGTTTAACCATACTTCCGTATTGACCCTGTATATAGCTTACATCTTCCTTGTTATCGTATTCCAGGAGCTTCCACTCACATATAATGGTGACCAAAGAATGAAAGATGGATAGGCGGATCCAAGCGCTAGAGAGGATGTTGAACTCTGACTGAGGTCCTGTATTTATCTGCACCGTAATGCGCCGGGATTCTGGGAGTGGTGTTTGGTTAGTTTCATGTTGCTGTTGTAGTTCTTGGGAAAGCTTCACACAAACTTTCAATTCACCAGTACCGTTCACCCAACAACGCTCTTCCCTGGGTGCCTACCCCCTCCCTCCCACCACAGCACCATCCTTCCAAGCTGTCCTACCCACTGCTGTCCTTCCACATCACCCTTTTTGTGCTTCCCACACGATGGATTTCTAAGAGATATCTCCTTTCCACCGTGAAGACTGACTCCCATACTCCGTTCTGTCTCACCACTGTTCCTGCCCATTTCACTTACTTTGCTCTACCATGCCCGCCCATTTTTTGCATTTCTAGCCGAATTTCTTGGAAACATATATGATTTACACCTTACTGGTTAACCTATAACGTCCTAGTTCACTCTTCTTCCCCACACCCATGCAGACCTGGAAAACATGATTCGGCATTTTTGGAAAATACTTCCAGCTGTAAGGCTGATTTTTGGCAAATACCTTTATTGGCATAACTTGAGGTGATCAGTACTGAACTGAATGATGTTATAGACCTGAAGGGAGGCAAAAGAACTTCAACTGTCAGTGTTCTTATAATCTGGAAATAACCGCACCCACAGGCCGTGACCTGAATAAATCAAGTTTGACAAGATTCGATATGATGGACCTGTAGTGAACTATGTCACGGGGTTTTAAGATTATGCAATATTAAAGAATAATATTCAATAATACTTGAGAACAGGACAAAGAATTGACTTGTGAAAATCAAGCAATGATTACTTTATTTGGCTTACTTCACCGATTCTCTAAGGACGAGAATTTATAAACTTTCTCAACAGTACACAGCATAGACTAATTACTCACACGTGCTGTTTATTAGTACTGTTTGCCTCTGGAGAAAGTGACTCCACCCCTGACAATCAATAACTAATGCTATTAATGATAAACAGGATCTTGCTGGTGCAATTAACTCCTGGTTGCACAACGGATTTTAAGCTTAATACAAAAGGACTGGCCTACATACCAGTTATGAATAATGCAAAGCGTTTATGCAAACTAGGAACTATAAGTGAAATGAGCTTGTGGAGAAATAAAACACAAGTTTACATTACATCAAGCTCAAAGGAAAGAACTGAAAATTTATTAATTACAGTGAAACAAATTTACGTTACATGTTTCAAAATGAATTCAAAATAACAAAGAGAATACACTCACTCTCTCACTCAAAAGCTAAGCTCTTAAACCTAGGAAAACGAAACGAAATACTGGTGAGAGAGTGGTCTAAGTGGATGACTGGGTGTCGTTGCTGAGGAAGGACGCTGCACACGCTGAGCCTCTCGCCAAATCACGCTAGGTGGGAATTCAGGAACTGGACAACGGCAGCGGTGGGAACTGGGCGTCGGCTGAGGAAGGACGCTGCCACACACGCTGCTAACCTGCTTCCACGGTGCTCAAATCTTGACTGAGTTCAAATTGTGAGAGAGAGGCGAGTGTCGAGCCGCACTTGCTAACGGCTAGAATGAGCGAAACATGCCCATAACAAATCACTCAGTGGAGGTGCTAATGTCTCGCACAAAGACGATCACTTATGAAACAGTGAAAAATGGTTCTGAAAACACTCCCGATCGGGGGAATACATGGCGGTTGAGTGAGTGATACATACTGGGATTCCACTAGAATTCGCGGTTTCCCACCAAAGTTTAATGTCACGAGTTTATTTAAATATAAAATCGCGCAGACTCGTGACATTACCCCCCATGAAAATCAATTTTTTTTTTTCTTCAGGAATAAAAAATTTCAATATACATACATATAAATCCTAACTCAGTCACACAAGATTCACACTGTGGTGTGTGTGTGCTATCCTGCTACAGGAGAAAGTCACAGTCGCTAGTGAGTGAAAAAAAACCTCGTATTTACGTTAATAGAAGCAAGCTTGAGGGAAAAACTCTGTGACGACGGTGAAAAATCCTGTACTCAGGTCAAACTGAGCGAAAAGTTCGCTACATTTACATTTACAACTAATTGTTATGTAGTGTGATGTATGTGATACACGGTGTAGGTGTGACAGTTGTAGTGTAACTGTACCTACATGTAAAATCATGTAATACAAATTTATAGTAAAGAGACGATAAGGCAGAAGAGAAGAGGCAGCAGCATGCAACAGGGATGACCAGCTGTTCTGCACGGCAATGCTGCACCCACCAGCTGCACCTGCGAAAACAATCAAGGTGGAGCATCAAAAGTGTTATTTCTCTCTCTGCCTAGCAATCAGTACTTATGTTACAAAAAGTACACTTTTTATATTATGAACCAGGAAACGTAGTCAAGGCGTTTCTGCAGGACATCAAACGCTGACCCAGTGTACTGGTTAAACCCTAAACTTAATCAGCGAAAGGCTGGGCATTTCTGCAAGACATCAAACGCTGCAATTCACTAAATTAACCAGGGAACGTGGTCAAGAGAGAAGAGACTAGGAGTTTCCGCAGGACATCAAACGCTGCAATTCGCTAGGAACCCAGTTTACTGGTTAAACCCTATACTTATGATTAATGACAGGAAGCTGAGAATCGCTACCCAATCTTGGGCAGGTCATGTTTTAACACACACCATGGGTGTGAACACTCACGTGGATATGTGCATTCTCCGGGAATCCTCAGAGAGGCCAACAGCTCGAGACGTTCCACAAGGTAATTCACACACAGCCTCGGACTGTCTCTGCCGGGTTCTCAAACTTCCCCCTTAACTTATGGTATACATGTATATACAGGTCCTGGATGTAACGTGTCCTGTGGGACCAACGGGCGAGACATCAGCAATTACTGGTACACTTTTATCTGTGAACCAGGCTGGTCCTTGGATTACTCGTATCTCTTAGGACACCTATCTTATGGAACCCAGCATACAACAGTTGCCCGTGTTAGTCAGCAGTTGAGACATCAGGTCCGCACCTACGTTATCACTTCCCTTGATGTATCTCACAACAAGGTTAAACTGCTGTAAATACAGCGTCCAGCGTGTCAATCTTGCATTAGCCGTCTTAGTCGTGCTGAGACTAGTGAGTGGCATATGATCAGTTTCCAGAGAGAATGGTGCTCCATATAAATAATAGTAATATTTTTTAACACCATCAACCACGGCCAAGAGTTTCTTCTCAACAGTACTGTAATTCCTCTCGGCGGGTTTTAGCTTACGGCTGTGGTATGCCACTGGGAAGATTCCACCTTCCGATTCCTGCATCAACACGGCACCTACTCCATCTTGTGAAGCATCAGTGCGCAGTATGAAAGGTTTGTTGGAATCAGGCAACTGCAAAATAGGCTCCTTGCACAACATGTTTTTAAGGGTGGCAAAAGATCTCTCTTGCACTTCTCCCCATTCAATGGTGTTTGGAGCATATTTCCGTAGCACCTCGTACAACGGTTGGGCAATGAGAGCAAAGTTGGGTATAAAACTCCTATAATACCCCAATAGGCCAAGGAATGCCCTAACCTGTTTCTTCGTCACGGGTCTCGGGGCTTCTCTAACCTTCCTGATCTTGTCACCCTGACACCTGCAGCGATTGTTACCAACAATGTCCGAGGAACTCCACCTCACTGTGAGCAATTTTACACTTGCTAGGCTTCACAGTCATGTTGAAACTCTGGCGTCTACTGAAGACAATTTCCAAGAGTCTGAGGTGCTCCTCCAACGTGGCAGAATGAACGAGGACATCATCAACGAACATCTCTACTCCTACGATACCATGGAGCACTTGTCTCATGGCACGATTGAATACAGCTGGGAAATTGGTAAGTCCAAACGGGAGGACTTTATACTGATACAACCCCCTAGGAGTAGCAAAGGCAGTGAACTGACGGCTCTCGGGGTGAAGGGGAAACTGGAAGAATCCCTTCGCCAAATCGAGCATCGTGAAATATCGTGACCCTGCCAGCTTGGAGAAGATGGCAATGTGGTCACCCATCGGCTCAGCATCCACTTTGGTGATTGCATTTAGCCTCCTATAGTCGCCACAAATCCTGACTCCACCATCCTTCTTGCAGACTACTTTTCAATAATACCTGCAATCTCCATGTCAGCAATTTCGTTGTCTACTGCGTCCAGTAGTCACATGGGAATCGGATATGGCTTAACCTTTACTGGAGTATCGCTGGTCAACTCAATCTTGTGACAATCAACCTTTGCAAGTCTAGATTGGTCAGAGAAGACATCAGCATACTGACAGAGCAGTGACCTAATGGCATTCTGATCACCTAATGCTAAGTCAGCTTTAAGTAAAACATCTCCGACAGTCTCTTCCTGACAGGACTGAGCGGTTAAGGGCTCGTCATCATGGTCATCAGCTGGGATCACCGCAGCTGCCCTGGTTTCTTCCAGTGGCTGGTCGCTATCATCAGCTACTCGTAGGCCAGTCTCCTCGGGGTTTGACTCATGATAAGCATTCAACATGTTAATGTGGAATGTGAAGATTCCTCATCTGAATTATGTAGTTGAGGTCTGAAATGCGCTCTACTACATCAAATGGACCCTTCCACTGTGCCAACAACTTGTTCTGGGCAGTGGGGAGTAACACCAAGCACTTATCGCCCGGACTAAACTTCCGAAGTTTTGCCTTCTAATCATAATAGGCTTTCTGAACTTCGCATGCCTTGATCAATTCTTCCTTAGCTAACTCGCACGTCAACTGGAGGCGGTCAGCTAGATCAAGGACGTAGATGTAGGTGGTCTTGACTTCAGGGTCGGGTTCTTCATCGTCCCATAACTCGCGAAGGACTTGAAGTGGTCCACAGACCAACCTTCCATACACCAGTTCAAAGGGTGAGAACTTCAGGGAGTGCTGTGGGGCTTCTCGATAAACAAACAGAAGAGGAGCAATGAACTGTGGCCATTCCTTTGGCTGTTCGGCGGCCATGCGCTTTAACATCTTCTTGAGAGTCCCATTGAACCTCTCACACAGCCCGTTATACATGGGATGATAAGGCGTAGTTCGCAGGCCTCGGATGGACAACAACCTGAATGCTTCGTTCATCATTGCAGAGGTGAACTGCGAACCCCGGTCACTTAAGACCTACATGACAGAACACTTCGATCAATGCCTCAGCAACAGTGACAGCCTCTATATTCTTAAGGGCCACGGCTTCAGGCCACCGTGTGCTGAAATCAACAATTGTGAGGATATACCTTGATCCATCACTTGCCCTAGGAGAGATTGGCCCAACAATGTCAACTGCTACTCTCTCGAACGGTTCAGAGATTACAGGCATTGGTTTCAATGGCACAGGACGGACACGTCCACGGTCAGTGGTACGCTGACATACATCACAGGAACGCACAAGCCTTTTTATTTCCTGTCCCATTCCTGGCCAGAAAAAGTCAGCATGGATGTGGTCAGAGGTCTTCTTTTGGCCCATGTGACCTCCCATCATTGAACAATGACCTAATTCAAACACTGCCCTGCGATACTTCGCGGGAACGACGAACTGCAGTCAAATCTCACCCTGGGGTGTTTTTGCCTCACAGTATAGCTGTCCTCGCTTGTGAAGGAACCTGGCTTGACCTCCCCGTGAATACTTAATCACTTTACCCTCCAGCTTCTTACGCACTGAGGCAAGTGTCGGGTCAGACTGTTGTTTTTGGACAACATCTTGACTACAAATCAAATCTTGCGGCGTTGCGACGGTCAACGGGGTGACACGATTCGAAGCCTTGGCCATGGCTCGTGTTACTGCAACAGCCGAAGTCTGAGTAGCAACATCTACGGCGCAACTGTTTTTGACGCCTGGTATGTTGCCGATAATGAGGTCAAACAAGGGGTCTAGCATGACAACAGCAGCTGTCAAGCCAGTGTAGAAAGTAGATGCCACCTGGATACATGCCTCAGGGAACAATCTCACTGATCCATCAATAAGTCTAACTTGGATCTGCTTACCCATGTACTCATCGGGCCGAACTAAACATTGCTTGACGGAGCAACCTGAGGAACCGTTATCTCTCAGGACATTTACAGAAACACCTCCCACAAACCCTGGCTGAACAAGAAAAGCAGTGTTACTGGTGGAAGGGTCTGAGGAGGTAGCAGCCAGTCATTGGTGAGACTGAGGAACAAACGATGCAGCCAATGTGGCGCACTGAGAACTTGATACTTGAGGGGTCGTGCTCACCATCTGAGGAGCTGGAGCACTGACCACCTGTGGAGGAGGGTTCACTGTCGCTGGGGAACTAGAGAACTGTGAAGTACCTGTTCTGGTGGGGTTGACACCACTGTACGCTTGTTGTGGCATAAGGGCTGCATTTGCATCCTGCCTCCGATACTCTAAAGTTGATTGTCCTGACTGAGTGTTACGTGGTTTGTCCTTGCCCTGCTGCTGCTTGAAATACCGGTACTGCTGCTGATTGGGGTTCTGCTTGTCGTACCGCTTCCACTCAGGTTTCTGAGTGTTTTGCCCCTGGTCCCTCTTCTGCGGTTTTGGACCTTGGCCATTATTCTGAGAATGGCTTTGTTGCTGGGGTTCAGTCTGAGACGGTTTCCCAGATTTATCAGGTTTCCTGTTCCAGTATGCTGCTTGCGAGTTTGATACCCGTATGCAGTGAAGAATGCATCAGCCTTCTCCACCATTTGGCTGGCATCCTTTACCTGGCAGATCTTAAGCTGAGCCATAAGTTCAGTAGGCCACGACTTTTCTAGCTGCGTGCTCAGCATAAGGTCAATTATCCCCTCACACGTGGAAGGAGTTTCATCTTTCTCCATCCACTCACCTAAGGAAGCAGTAAGCCGGTCAAGAAACTGAACGGCAGTCTCTTTTTTCTGTAAACGAGCCCTCATGAACTGACTCTTGGCATCGTCAACTGTGAGACCGTACGCTTTGATGAGTGCGGCCTTCATCATCTCATACGTGAGATTGTCTCCGTGAATTCTGTGGAGAATATCGAGGGCAGGGCCCTCAAACAGGCTAAGGAACTGAAGCTGCTTAGCTTCATCATCCAGCTGGTACAGTTGAGCCATGTCTTCAAAACGAGCTATGTATGGCTCGATTTGCTCGCCTTCCTTGTATGGGGGAAGCTTGATGTTTGGGGTCGCCATAATATGTGCAGGGATAGTGCTCGTGGAGCTTGGGCCAGCTGCACCAGATGTGTCTGAAGCCAAGGAATCTCGCTTGAGCTTCAACATCTCAATTTCATGTTTTTCGCATGCTTCTTGTTCGGCATGTTCGTGTTCTCGCTCTCTCTCTCGCTGTTCTCGCTTGTATTTGCATTGTTCTCGCTCTTGTTCTAACTCAAGTTCACGTTGTTTTTGCTTGTATTCGCGTTGTTTTCGCTCGTGTTCACGTTCTCTCTCACGTTCCTCGCATTGTTTTCACTCGTGTTCACGTTCTCTTTCGCGCTCTTCACGAGCATCTTTCTCACATTGTTGCTCATAATTAAACTGTGAGAGGACATAGTTTTGGATTTTTTCGGGGTCGCTAAGCCCTATATCTCTAGCTTCCTGTACATAGACGTTGGCAGCCATGATGCTAAGTCAATCTAAGTGAACTGGAGACTCAGTACTGACTGTTATTTTGCAGAGAAAGATGCCAATAATCGAGCATAAAGAATATAGGCACAGGTTAGTGGTGACCAGTTTTATCTAATTAAACTGATAAAGAAAGAAAATTAAACAAACAACTGACTGTGAAAACTATTACATAAATTAATAGAACTGAGTTAATAATCACCAGTAAGATAGTGCCTATAGACTCTAATGATAAATACCTAAGTATGAGTGAGTGAGTATTATCTCGTGAATAACTTTAGATCTAGGAGTTAATATCCTGGCGAGGTCGCCAAATGTCACGAGGTTTTTGAGATCATGCAATATTAAAGAATAATATTCAATAATACTTGAGAACAGGACAAAGAATTGACTTGTGAAAATCAAGCAATGATTACTTTATGCTTACTTCGCCGATTCTCTAAGGACGAGAATTTATAAACATTCTCAACAGTACACAGCAGAGACTAATTACTCACACGTGCTGTTTATTAGTACTGTTGGCCTCTGGAGAAAGTGACTCCACCCCTGACAAT
This sequence comes from Coenobita brevimanus, assembly GCF_032717465.1. Lineage (NCBI taxonomy): Eukaryota > Metazoa > Arthropoda > Malacostraca > Decapoda > Coenobitidae > Coenobita > Coenobita brevimanus. Next base: position 7,057,941 of record NC_137023.1, on the reverse strand, counting down.
CAATAACTAATGCTATTAATGATAAACAGGTTCTTGCTGGTGCAATTAACTCCTGGTTGCACAACGGATTTTAAGCTTAATACAAAAGGACTGGCCTTAGTACCAGTTATGAATAATGCAAAGCGTTTATGCAAACTAGGAGCTATAAGTGAAATGAGCTTGTGGAGAAATAAAACACAAGTTTACATTACATCAAGCTCAAAGGAAAGAACTGAAAATTTATTAATTACAATGAAACAAATTTACATTACATGTTTCAAAATGAATTCAAAATAACAAAAGAGAATACACTCACTCTCTCACTCAAAAGCTAAGCTCTTAAACCTAGGAAAACGAAAAGAAATACTGGTCAGAGAGTGGACTAAGTGGATGACTGGGCGTCATTGCTGAGGAAGGACGCTGCACACGCTGAGCCTCTCGCCAAATCACGCTAGGTGGGAATTCAGGAACTGGACAATGGCAGCGGCGGGAACTGGGAGTCGGCTGAGGAAGGATGTTCCCACACACGCTGCTAACCTGCTTCCACGGCACTCAAATCTTGACTGAGTTCAAATTGTGAGAGAGAGGCGAGTGTCGAGCCACACTTGCTAACGGCTAGAATGAGCGAAACACGTCCATAACAAATCACTCAGTGGAGGCGCTAATGTCACGCACAAAGACGATCATTTATGAAACAGTGAAAAATGGTTCTGAAAACACTCCCGATCGGGTGAATACGTGGCGGTTGAGTGAGTGATACATACTGGGATTCCACTAGATTTCGCAGTTTCCCACCAAAGTTTAATGTCACGAGTTTATTTAAATATAAAATCGCACAGACTCGTGACAAACTAGAAGGACCTGAACTGATTAAAGTATTCTTGAATCAGTTTGCTTACATGGAACATGGCTTAACTGACACATAGTGAATAAACCTAACGGAAACCAACAGCTGGATCTTAGTGAACCTCAAGGGATCTCATATTCCTTCAATGTGTATGAGGTTTCTGACTAGACTTGTAATTACATAAGTGGACCATTTTGAACCTGGATTGATAGAACTAGCCCTAACGGATTTGAACAATGAACTTGAATTGATCTGATTGGGTCTTACTGGATGTGACGACTCTGAATGAACGTAACTGGTACTGGACGGCTCTGAACAAACCTAAATTACCCTGACTGAAAGAAGAATCAGAGTGGACAATTATGACCTACATGAACCACAATAAACCTTGATGAACATAAATTAACCAATTGTAAATATCCTTATGCTTCCCTGCGTTGACATGACTGAGCTGAAATTGATGTGAACAGTCTGCCTGGTTCGGAAATTCAGTTCATGAACCTAACTGTAGTAACTTTGACCTCAGCTAACTTAACCCTAACTGGACTTGCACTGACCTGACAAGACCTGAACTGATCTGGCAAGGCCGTTTGGACGCACAGTGCTTGAACTGGATTTGAGAGACCTGGTTGGACATTTTTTTCCAAGTATCCGACTCTGGGCACAGACCTAATACCCATTCCCTAAAGCCAGCAGTCCTTCTACGTGTCACACACAGCTGCATATGTCATCATGGGACAGCATATCCGTGAGCTGCCCTGAAATGACTTCAGTTACCTTATCTAATTCAATTCCTTTTTCTCTTAACTGCTTTCATCTCTTAGAATTTCTCTCGATCGAAAGTTGATCGTCTGTTGCTAGTCTGAGTATAATTCTTGGCTGCACCAATATCAGAGAAAGATTTGATAAAGTTTTGGAAGCATTTGACTGCAGCGATATCTCTTAGCTGGGCAAAACTTTTTGACGTTTGTCAAAATAAAGTACCCAGGTGCACTCACCACAGCAGAAAGGTTAATAGGCCTGGACTGACCGTAATGAATAGATATCAATTCATACAGAGAACTGTGACAGTCGTGTTAATTCTTTAATACACTGTCCCCTTCTCGTATGTGGGCATAGTTTTCGAAGCTTGAGCAGTTATTTAATTTATTGTGGTTGACTTTACTAGGCACACTTTTGATTGCCGTAGTCTTGCTTTCATGCTTCCCTTCTTGTATATTAGGATCCTACGCTGACTGAGAGTAATTCATTTATCTGAATAATCTTGGCAGTGTGGAAAAAGACACTGCTATGCACGTGTTTCAGTGGATGTCTGAGGTGATGATGCTGATGATTTGTGTAATTCGTCCATTTGCATTATCAGTGAAGTGCAAAAGAAAACACTGCTATCTCCAAGTCTAAGTTAGAGGTCAAGGATGATGTTACTGGGTATAATATACTCTATTGAGTATATTATAAGGCACCTGTTGCTAAGTTTGAATGGGTGTCCGTGATGTTCAATATGATGATTAGCAAATTTCGTTCCCTTGAGTAGTTCTTGCAGTGTGAAAGAAGTTACTGTCCTCAAGTTAGAGTGGGAAATATTAAGTAGAGTGATGGGAGTACTTCATTCAGAGTTTAACCCTTGTAATATGGAATACTTATCACAGGGAGGAGTGGGGAAGGCTGTAGGATAATTAGGCAGAATAGCCAATTCTTTCATTAGTGTGGGTCTCATAGTCTGGAATAACCAACTACTTACCTAAGGTGTTAGTGGTAAACAGAATGGAGGGTTTAGGTATAATTCGTTGAATTTGTTTTCACTACAGTCTGGAACAATGATATGTTCTTGCCTGGACTGAGTGGGAAAAAGGGTATAGGATACTGAGTATAATTCGTTTATATGTAATATTCTGACGGTTTGATAGAAGGCACCTCCTATCACCGTGTCTGAGTAATCCTGACAGCGTGAAGGAACGTGTTGCTCTCTCAAAGTATAAATAACCTTGACAGTCTGAAACAATACATTGCAATGGTCAGGTCTGACAGGATGTCCAGGTTGGTGATAATGATGATGGGAATAATTCATTGACTTATGTATCCTCTGCAGTATGAAAGAGCTGCTCACCTCAGGCTGGAGTTATCCTTGCATTATGAAAGAAAACACTGCTATGCCTCTGTCAAGGTAATCCTTGCGTTGTGGAACAATCAACTACACTCCTCAGGTTTGAGTGGAAAAAAAAAAAATAAGGTGATAATAATGAAATATAATTCATGTAAACTGTGCCTAAAGGGAGAAACAAGATACTAGTGCCCTCAGGTTTGATTGGGAAGAAGTCTAAGATGAAAGGGATAAATCTGTTCGTTTGTGTAAGCCTTGTACTGTGAATGAGTGAACTACGCTCCGAAAGTTTGAGGGAAGAGGGAAAGTGTATAGGATGATGAGGATGGTGAAAATCGTTCACTTAGGTAATCCTTACAGTGTGAAAGAATTATTTCAGGAACTGAGTAATCCTTACACTGTGGCACTATGGCGGATATTAGCTTTTATAAGCGAGCGGATGTTTGTTGCTGATGCATCTGGGTCAGACAAAGCTGGACTTCCTGCGTCATGCAGAGGCTAGCTGAAATTCTGCTGGAGAGACAGTTCTATGTATAAACAGTGTAGTCGTGACATTGGGCAACACACACACAAAGGAATCTCTCTACCTATGCATTGAGAGACTGTATGAGAGTTAGAGATCAGCTACACTCCTTGGCATGGGTGTAACAGCTAAGCATCCAACAAAGCATCCAGTAGTAACACGGAGTCTTTAAGGTGAACTTGAAATCCTTATGGTTAATCTACGGGCCTGCATCTCACATTTTGGTGGTAGCAAGGTCAAGAAAAAGACTTATTTCAAGTCTGCCAACTGTCAAATCCAGTATCCTATAAACCGACTGTCTGCCATCTGTCGCCAACCAAGCCTGCACGTCCCTATGTCAGAGTGGGAAAAATGATGCAGAATGATGATCATGATGAGTAAAATTCGTTCATCCAAGTTACAACTGTATAATACAAGAAACTACTCTTACCAGGTCAGAGTAGGGGAATAGATATACAGTTCGTCCATTTATGTAACCTTTGCAACGTGTAATACCGAAATACTCTGGGCAGGTTTGAGTGGGTGTCAGGGAGCAACGTTGCGGTGGTGACGCTACACTCGGATTGGTCAGTGGCCGGATACAACCATGAGCAAATGTTTGCCGACCATCCTCTACCAGTTTTTTGGCCTACCTTTCATATTTCAGATTTCTGCCCAACCGGCAGACAGTAGCATTCCTTCTCATGCTCTTTTGTGTGCACTTTTCATAACTATCATATTAAAGTATTTTCTGTTGCATCTTCAGTTGTCACAACTGGTAAAGATGTCTCGAAGAACATTTGCTCATAGCTTTTTGTAAATATGTACCTGTATGTTATTTATGCAATATTTGTCAAAATAATAGACATAATTAACAAAAAGAAGAGTAAGCTGTAATATGCAAAATTGTTCTTCCATGGAAGAGGTTCTGAAAAGTCTGCAAGCGAGAATACGAGTCAAAGGCTTAAGGATGATTTCTTAAAGTACTTAGTTAAGTTGCTGAAAAGTATTGGAACTAAAGGACAGAGGTAGATTTTTGTGATGTGTTAGAGATGAGGGGCAATGGAAAGTTTCTTTGGAGTGTTGGAGATACTATTTTGAAAATAACGTTAAGATGATTCAGAGTGTTGTATGGATAAAATGGTTGTGATGAAAAACTTAAGCTCTGTCTTCTGTTTTCTCTCCCACCCATTGTTTTTATCCATTTCGAGATAACTTGGTATGAAATGTTGGATATGTAGGGTGGGGGCAGGTTTTTGCAGGTGCTGCAGATAATATTTTAGAAATGGATGTTTGTGAGTTACTGTGGTTAATGTGTCTGATATATGTTCCTGTGATGTGCTAGAGTTGAGTTTGTCATGCACAGCACAAAGCGTACTGAATAACTCAAACAAACACAGGTCCATTCAGTGTACAGTACATGGCCCCCAAACCTAAAGTTATATTATATCCGGAAATGCAGGTTTTGATCAGTGATTAAAACTTTTGCACTATATACCTGAATATATCGCTTGGACGTAGTTGGTTTTATCATATTTGGTGTGTAATTTTTTATAGATAGATAGATAGATAGACAGAGAGATAGATATTTGTGTGAAATTGTGTCATTATGTGGAAGTGTGCGCACGTGTGCGTGTGTGTGTCTGAGCTTGTGTGCGTGTGCTTATTCAATTTCCTCCACATGCTGAACGACTAGTCTTAAGACAGCGTACACACAATCAGCTGTGCCATGTGTGTACGTGTGTGCTATGTCACGTCGCTGTTAACACATTAGCCGCCTAAAAAACGGTGGGGATTGAATGCACCCACACTCACACAGACTCTATGAACTTTCAAGAGTGACAGTACCTAACCAATTTTAGCATATATCCATCCTGGTGATATTCTGGCTGTTAATACACGATTTCATTCACCATGTGAGAGATTTTTTGAATTAGTCTGGCAGCAACAAAAACAAGTCTGGCGTCATCCCGGTGAAATTTGGAGCTATCCCATTCACTACAATGATGTATTATTATTATCTTGTCATTTCTTCACAAGTAAATTCAGTTTAAAAGGAGGGCTAGGTTACTGAAGATGTAACTCTTCTTTAACTGCTTGAGTACAATGGCTTCTTTCTTCGGTGTAATGTTACTACCTAAAGACGTATACATTCAGCCGCAGGATAATCAGCTGGGAGTGAGTGTAGGAGTCAGGGGTGAAGCTCTCAAACAAATTCACGGCGATTCCCTGCCGTATCCTAGATTTGTTTTTGCAGGAACAACAAGGATAGGGAACTGCACCGCTTCCCATGTCTACTGTTCCTCTTAAAAAAAAAAAAAAAAAAAAAAAAAAAAAAGTTTCGTTAATAGGGAAAAGTTATCGTGGGTTACTTGCTGGAAGGCAAGGAAAGGAGCAGTACAAAATCTTTCTGTGTTTGTCTAGTTCTTCCTGCAAAAACAAGTCTGAGTTACGACAGGGAAGCGATCGTTAATATGTTGGAGAATCTGACCCCAGAAACGATAACCCCTTCAGTCCTGTGGCTTATTTCAGATTTTATTCCTGCATATCTCCAGACAATGTTTTATTTAGCTTAGTGAGAGTAATTAGGGTGTAATGAGGTTTGTGGAGATTGTTTCCAACCCTGTCACTATTAATGGTTTCTCCAAAGTTAAGGAAACCGTCTGCAGATAACAAAAAAAAAAAAAAAAGCGTCATAGGAATGAAGGGGTAACTACTGCTATCATTAATACTTCTGGCTTCTATGACTCACACTCAGTTGAACAATATCGCCTGGGATTAGCTGGAATAAAATGCTTGAGAATACGCGACAATTAATGAATTAAGGAAGAGGTGCTAGTAAAGCCTCCTGAACTGATGAACGTTGCCCTTGTGCAGAATACTGAAGTAAATGAAAATACACGAATCAAACTGTCGTCCTTAATAACGAAGTTTTTTAAATTTTCTACGATGGTAAATTATAAACTGATTACATGTGTTCTATTTTTTAAATATTCTGTGGTAGAAATAAGCATATTAAATCTCAGTCAGTGAACATCAAGAGAACCATCCATTCTGTCCATAACTTTGTCATGGTTGGAACACCTTGGGTATTCCATTACACTTAAAGCCAGATGATTTTATTCAGATGTAGGGAATTGCAGGGACCTCAATGTTAATGGTATACGGTGCATATTAGGGCATATTATTGTCTTGTATGTTATCTACATAGATTTCATGTCGACGCAGACTCCATAAATAACAAACATACATACATTAACGTAGCTGATATAGATGCTATGGGAGCTTCCTTAACCGACGAGAACATGACTCCAAGTGCGCATCACATCAAGCATTAACCCATTTGTAGAAATATTTAAACCTGGTAGATACAGTGGGGGGCAATATTGTATATACCACTGCTGATCCACTCTATCAGGTGATTTTCTTGCGTGTTGCATTGCCAGCTTTGTCAGCGTTATCAGAGTATATCCTGTATCATCTGTTCATTTCTTGCTCCCATCACCACACCCACACCCACACCAGCAGATAGAGCCGTCCCTGCAACACGTAAGAAACCGCCAGATGTGATTCTAGAGTAGCGCTAATTATGAGCCACCCTGTATGTAAGGTGTCTTGCCTCACGTTAACGACGGAAACCCACTTCGTTGCAGTTAGAGTTCATGTTTCAGAATTAGCGACAGATTAGCTTCTGTATAACTATAAATGCCTGGCGTCACACCTTAGCCTCTTCAACCCGAGGACGAATTTTTATTTTTTCTTGCTCTCTACAGACGTTTATATTCAGCTTAGGAGAAAGTTTTCGAGCTGGAAGGACTAGATCGAATACTGTTCACCACTGTGGAGTGGATGTGGAGCGGTTGCATTGAGGCAGTTGGACAAAATTCAAAATAGAGCCATTAGATTAATCAATAATCCTGCCATCACGCAAGACCTTCTTCTATTATCAGTACGTAGAGATGTTGCTTCTTTAGCATTATTTTATAGATATTTTTACCGTAAGCGTTCAGACGAACTGGCTTCCATTGTGCCTCACCTTCACATTTTCTCCCGAAATACTCGGGCAGCTGGGAGCGCCCATGAATTCACACTCTCTCCCCCTCAATGCAGAACCTCTGCTTATCAAAATTTATTTATCCCCAGAACTACTACTCTCTGGAATTCACTTCCTGGGAGTTGTTTCCCACAAAACATTTAATCCACTTCAATTCAAATCCTGTTGTTATAAATATTTTATGAATGAAGGATGCCTTTAGGCACATGGACTTATTTTTTTTCCTTTGTTTTTCCTTCTTCCATTCATTATCTATAAAAAAAAAAAAAAGATATAAGCTTTGTTAACTCATTCACTCTTCAGGGTTCTAAAGTTGAACATAATCTTCTGGTGCCAGCAAGAATAAAATGAAAATAAAAGCCATCCAACTGAATTGGTTAAATGATATACTACACAAGATATAGTCTGCTGGTTCCTAAACTCCCTGACTATATACGAAAACACTTCGATAGCTTACTCTTTCATTCATTCATTCATTGCCAGACGCCATGTATCCCAAACGGGGTGGCCAAGGGCTTAGAGTTGCTGTCTCAAAATATGTCCCAGAGAGACTATATTCCACTTCGTTACAGCCTGTAAACCTATCTGTTAATGAGATATAAAAGATTTAAAGTTTCGAAAATTGGAAATTGGTCACCAGTCGACCATCTTGGATTTTTAAAAATTTCGAAAAAAATGGGCATCAACCTCATATATGGCCCAACAACCATACGTGATATGAGAAAGTTCCAACAAATGGTTTCTGAGATACAGCTAGGAACGGACGTACGGACTAACGGACGTACGGATGGACGGACATGACCTAACCTAAGATTACATACACATCGTGAGAAACTAAGTGGATTAACATTTTTTTTTTCCCCTCAGGTCGGAATTCATGAACTAGAGGGACAAACATTACAGTGCTTTGTTAAGGTGAATAAAATCATCCAATAGCAGCAGCAACAACAGAACAGGAAAGACGACAATGTGGTGTGTGTGTGTGTGTGTGTGTGTGTGTGTGTGTGAGAGAGAGAGAGAGAGAGAGAGAGAGAGAGAGAGAATATTAGTTTTAGTTTTTTTTGTGTGTGAAAAATTGCATCCTTTATTGGATCACCATAAAATCCATTAGAGTTAATAGCATAATTGATGCTGCTGTCATTAATAGGAAATTACTGTTAAAAATGTAACGTTGTGGGAAACTTGGTCAAAGGAAACATGAAAGAAAAATTTTAATACAGAAAAATCAGAATCGAACTGTAATTAAAGGAAACACATGAGAAAAGTGTCATAAGTTTTACAGCAAATAAGGATGAAGAAATCTTTTACATGGCTGGGGTTGTTGTGGGCAGAAAAAAATACTGTAATCGAAATGTACCACAGACTGATGTACAGAAAGATGCTGTGGTCATGCCAAGATTTAATACAAAAAGAAAGACCCAGAGGATGAAGAAATGCAAAAAAAAGTTGTTCTACGTGGGAAAGGCTTGAGGGAGATCCAGGCTGTAAGATTCGTTCACCTCGAGATGCATGGTAGCATTGCGTTCGTACCCTTTACTGAAACAGGGAATCTGGATTGTAAATTTGATGGTTCCATATATTCCGAGAGAGGCGGGCATTTGCAAGATCTGACGGTTGGTTTGCGTGGAATGGGGGTATGACTGGGACGAAAGATAATCTGAAAGTCTACTTTAATAATCTACTGCACGTTAATGGCCCACGTGTAGTCGATAGCCATTAATCTAAGCCGTCTTCCTCTAAATACTGTGCTTATGTCTCTACGTAAACTTAAGATTAATATGTATTTATTCTTCAGCTGTGGCACCAGAGGGTAACTCTAAGGACCGTATAAATATCTGTTTTAGAAGGCTTCGTTGCACCTCTTCTCTGGCGATTTACTTTACGCAGTACACCGAAAGATTCCCTTGTATGTTGTTATCGTCGTTTTAATATCGAAATAGTTCCCATCAACGATAATCAAGGGAAAATTTGGGCGCAATGTACAGAATAAGTCGCTAAGGAAGACGTGCTACTAAGCTTCCAATTGTCACATAGAATGCAACTTAAGCTCATGTTCTGGGTGGAGTAAGAGACTTGGCTGCCTCTCTTGCTCAGCACTTTATTCTGCCCAATACACCTCAATATCCTCTTCTGTATTTATTGGTGAATGTTGGTAATAAAAGGATATAGGAGTAAAAATAGCATAGCATACCGTACAAGAGAATGTGAAGGCGTAATATGCAGTAAAGATCTATAGATGTCTGGAATTTGCCGTAAAGGCCGCACTGCATGCATAGGTGTGGCTAATATGAAGAAGAGATCACAAAGTGTCCAATGAAGCCTCTGCTGCTGTCTAGATTATTGCCACAACAGCCGCTCCGTATGCTTATTAGGTGTGAAATGTGTGGGAACAGGGAAATTACAAAAATAAATAAATAAGAGTAAATAAACAACCCCATTACACGAGTCCTGCATGACACAACCAGCCCTGGCATGCACTTAATATGGACGGTAAGTATTATCGCCGAAGTAATGACATGTGGTGTATCGTAGGAGGAATGCTGAACTCCAGGGAAGAGGCTCATAAATATATGCCTAGAGTCGGACACACACACACACACACACACACACACACCACACACACACAGAGAGGAGGAGGAGGAGGAGGAGGAATGTGTACCTTATCCATATTAGCTAAATATTTTAACTTCATTTCGTTTTCTTCTGTGAGGTCTTTAAAAGACTGGCAGTAAGTTTGTGATGAGTAGGCTAGAAGGTCTTCAAAAGCGTCAGGTGCCTCGTTACTGTGACGTAAGTAATGCATGTTAGCTAACTGTTCAGATTTAATGGCTGACTCATACTGCTGCCTGATATTTATCCCTTCACTACAATGGCCAACTCTAGCCTATTATATGTTGTATTGATGTTATTGTTGTTGTGGGTGTTGTTACACCCACCTTCGTAGTGCGAGGGAGTTATGTGTATGTTTCTGTTTGTTTGTGTGTTAGCAAGATTATGGAATAAGTTCTGGGTGGAATTAACTCGAAAAAAAAGACTGACTGGGAATCAGAGAAATAAGTAGTTGAATTTCGGTAAAATATTAAAAATGAAAAGAAAAAAGAAAATGAAAAATAATCGTAGCCATACGGCAAGGGCAATATCAGCTCAGACGAGTTTCGTCCAATTCTGGCGAAAATTGTTGGAAGGACTGAGGGTCCAATTTTTAGTACAGTCGATCAAAGCTTAATGCTGCAGAGTAACATCAAATACCAGGCCCTTTGACTCAAAGCATTTTTATTCGATCTGGAATGAAATAATTCTATTTTCCGACAATACGTCAACGGTCAAGATCATTGGCCATTGTCAATAGAAATACGGTACTTCAATTTTGATTAGAGCTGATGGAAATGTTGAGAGTCAAGGAAGTACTTCGGGTTCGAAATCAATCCATCGAAGCTAAAGGTCAAAGACCAAGGTCAAATGTTCGGCTTTAGACCGATTGTAGGGCGCGGTTATTGACCTTCTGAAAGTTTTTTGCTTATTGTCATTTTTACTACAGGCTCCTCTGGACGCAGACTGTTGGAAAACGGTTGCTTTAAAAGGCCGCTTCCAGTATCTTTTGCTGGGTTTGTACTCGTATTGAAGAATTACCTGTGCTGTGATAGTGAGCGGGCACGTGCACAGGTGGACCTCAGCCATGCATAACTGCCCGATTGCCCACTTAGAAAGTCGTGCCTTTTTTTGAAACGGAATTTGTTATTTTATCATTTGTTATGTATTTACTTTATGTTTATGTATTACTAGGGACTCGGTAAGCATCATTCCCATACCCTTGCCGTATCGAGTCCACCTTTCCGTCACTGGCTGAGACACAGAGGCACAACACTGCTCAGAAAGGACCAACCTATTCCATAGCCGCTCTCTGGCCTTCTGGTCTGCTTTGAATGAAAGCTGGGTCGTTGAAAAAAAAAAAGAAGAAAAAAAAAAAAAAGCTCCGAGAAAGCTGTTGCTGGAAGACATAAACTGTCGAAATCCTACATAAGCCAGCAATGTAGTTTCAGAAAATCTGTTTCTTTGTGTTCAATTAAAGGGATATGTTGGATAATGTGATGTGATATGTTCAGATCAGATGTCTTTTTTTTTACTTTTTTCATCATTGCTCTGATTTCTGTTTACACCGAAGGATGGTGTGAGGTAAGGTCCAGAAAGCAATAAGAGAAAGCACGAAAGAAGGAAGACTATAAGCAACATATCCATTAAGTCCAGGAATCTCAGGGTTAAGTAAATGCACTTTTTCTTTCGTTTCGCATAGACCCCTCAACTTCGGACGTAAAAAGGGACGCCAGACGTCTGTCGTGTGCTCCTCTGTACGTAATTCAGTCAACTCTCTCGATTACCTGTTATTTCCCCAGCTGCATCAAGTTTCCTTTCTCGCTTCCTAACAGGTTATTTCTCTTATCTATTCACTTTCTACTTAGCCTACCACGACACCACCCACCATCAAACCCTTAACTAAATTCCTTTTCACCATCCAATCACTCCATATGAAAGTACCACCTAAACACGCTCTCTAAAACCCGGTTATCAACAGACTTCCGCACTCAACGTCTTTTGTGTAGTGTGTACCCCTTATTTCTTATCATAACCACTCTACGCTTGCACTCATAGTCACCAATAATCCCATTTTTACTGCTCTTGCCATTGACTCTGTTCACATGCAGTACCAGAACATCACACCCATACTGCAATATGGGCAGTAATGTATATAGTGCTCTTTTATATATTTTGTACAACACTGATCATATGAGGACAAGAAAGGGTAACATAACAAAGCCTGACAGGCTTGGTGCGACAAGGGAACCATCTTCCCAAAATCAGTTTATTTGGCACCAACGACTTCCCAAGATCCCAAACTTTCAAATGTATGTAGATATTTCCCCCTTAAATAATTTCCAGTATGGTCTATTAGCCTTTCTGCGTCACACCTGATTTCAGAGTATATTCCAAAAACGGGCCTCGTATGTGCCTAAAGGGAACAACAGACGTGCGAGGACTTGTGAGCGATGAAGGATACTATGACTTGATTCCCTGTATTCCCGAATATCAAATAACAGGTAATTTATTGAAAATTGTATAAAATAGAGTTAATTAAATACCAGGAAATTGATTAGTAGTTAAATAAACGCAAATGGTGGTCTGATAACCTAATCAACTGTAAAATAAGTAGTGCGTAAACTCCGTCTCATTTCCCGGGACCTTCGTAGCTCAATGTTTAGTCTGCGCCACGTGTCTACCTTGGCGGGCACTCGTAGCCGAATATTCATTGTTTTTTTGCCAACAGGTTAAGTGTCGCACCCTCAGCAGTTAGTTGAATATGTCCACGAATGATAATTTTACCGACAGTGACAGTGTGGCAGTGTCTTGTTCGTCAGGAGTGAGTATTACAGCAGTGGAAGGTTACGGAACCTCTGTTTACAACAGAAAGTGCTGGGAAAAGTTTTTCACGCTGGGTAGATGGTTATTTCAGTGATTCTGATGACGAGTATGACTCAGATAAAGATTAAGGTGATGGAAAGAGCAGTGATTCGTGTAAGGATGAAACTGGTGGTCGTAAAAGGGAGGAAAATAAGGATAAAGGTTACATGGCTTGCCATTAGACACGGTGGTGGTAGTGCTAGCGATGGTAATGTCAGTGGTGATAAGGATTATAATGCCCATGGTAATAATGCAACTGATAATAATGCTGATAATGACAGTGGTGACAATGTTGCTGATAATGATGGTGATGTCTCTGGTACTGAAGAAAGTGTTGGTATGGGGAAATGGAGTAGGAAAAGAGCTTTTGGCACTTCTCATTGGGCAAGATATATTGCAAAAGCTAAGAGAAACAGAGATGTTGAATATGTCAGTCCAAAAGTGAGTGAAGTAGTTTGTAAGAGAGTTGTTGGCCCACTTTGTCCAGACGGCTGTTTTGAACGTTATGATATAGACTCGGTGAACAGTATTTTGAAGAAATATTGGGATGTCTGTTAAATAGACATGGATTTGAAATACTCAAGATTCACCACACTCATCATGACCATCATCCAGCTTCACCTACATCCGGGAGACCCAGGAGCTGCCCTTTTTGGTGAGTTATCGTACTAGCCAGTGGCGCCAGGAAACTGCTTCAAGGTTTTAAAACTTCATCGACCATGCATAAAGATCATTATATCCTTATGCTTTGATTCTTTAGCATATAAATACATTGTTTTCTCTGAAATATGACACCAAGAGTAAGTCTGCGTCTTTAAAAATTACTGAGACAAAGTTTTCATGCTAAAACATTACACGGTTAATTATAATATTTAAATATGATTCAAACATTAAATATTTAAAATGTGAGTGCTGTTATATCAGATGACGGAGGAAGTGAGAAGGAAATTGTAAGAATTGGTATTGCTAAAGGAGCTTTCGGACGAATGAGAAAAATTATAACCAACATAACTATGGATATGAGGACACGAATAAGTGTTGAAATGTTTTGTCTGGTCAACGTTATTATACGGGTGTGAAACGTGGACAGTAAAGAAGAAAATGAGAGAGAGAGATTACAAGCAGCTGAGGTATGGTTTTTGAGAAGAATGATGCGAATATCATGAATAAAAAAAGTAACAAATGAAGAAGTTCTGAGAAGAGCAGGAGTGGAAAGAGAAGTGATGAAGACTATAAGGAAAAGACAGATGGAATTTTTGGGACGTTATAAAAGAACTTGAAAAGGACTGTTTACTTGGAAGAATAGAGGGAAGAAGAGCGAGAGGAAGACAACGATTAAAGTATATGGATTGTGTAAAAAGCGATTTACAAGAAAGAATCAGCAATATGGAGTTAATCAGGATAGCTGAGGATAGAGGAAGATGGCGCTCCATGGCCGCTAACGTCACATGACCGGCACTTCGGTAAAGGTAAATTTATAATTTCATGCAAATATTTAATGGAACATTCACGCCAGTAACATCTAAAATCCATGAAAAAATTGAGTCTTTATCTCTTAAAAAAAGTTATGGTCGATTGTTGTTTTTTAACTTCGAAGCAGTTTCCTGATTTTTTTTTTTCCCCTCGTTCTTCCATTTTCGCACCAAGGGCCTCCCAGTGCTTTTAAATCTGCTGTAAAAGGCATCCTTGTCTGGTTTAACCCTGGGCGCACACAACGTGCCCGTTTGGTGTCTAAGCATGTAGGCTACAGTACCCCTTTCAAAGTGTGTGCACGTCCGTGATACTGAAGTGAATGAAGTTAAGGTAAGTGTGTCGTGGTGTGGGGAGACTGCATTGCACCGGGGGTATAGTGATTTGGTTGTGAGTTAAGGCATTTTGCGTTGGTACTGAAGCTGCCTCCAAACAATAGTTGTTAAGTTAATGGAGGCTGTATCTAATCACTTCTGGTCGAAGAATCACATAAGCCAAATATAATCATTTGGGTATAGTAGCAGTAAAAGTTTAGGTTACATCACTGTGGTAAAAACCAGCGTACTAAAATTTTATAGGAAAAATAAATACTGTGCATCATTGTATAGCTATATTGTCATTAACTATCAACGGTATATCAGTTTATCTATATCTATCTATCATTCATTCATTCAGTCAGTCAGTTAATCAATATGTCTGTCTGCCTGTCTATCTGTTTGTACACACACACACACACACACACACACACACACACACACATATCTATCTGTCCATGAATCTATCTATCTGTCTATCTATCTGTATGTCTGTCTCTGTATCTGTTCATCTGTCTGTCTCTGTCTATCTATCAGCCTACACACACACACACACACACGCACACACACGTGTATCTATCTGTCTGTCTATCTGTATATCTATGGTATATATATATATATATATATATATATATATATATATATATATATACATACCTAGGCTGCTTCCCCCAAGGAAAGGGAGGTAGCCGAGACAGGACGACACACTCGCCATTTACTCATCCATTTAAACACATTCATTCGCATCTTAGCCCCAAAGGGGAGAACGGACAGATCCTCACCACACCACACCACACAAGGGTCAACTGCGCAATGCAATCAGTGACATCCGCAGCAGGGCCCGACAGCAGAACTGGTTTACCCCTGCCACATCATAACAGACCCATCCCCTTACCCGCACCTGACCTGACTAGCTGATCGGACCAAATGCGGGAGAATATCCCCTCAGGGCTGCGTCATCACTTATTCATTCACAATTTCTCTCCATTTATTTCTGTCACGCACAGCCACTCTTCCTTGCTCAACAGACATCCCTCTCGCATCCAGCGCTCTCTTCACACTGTCCATCCATCCTATTCGTGGTCTTCCTCTCAGCCTTACACCTCTCACATCAGATCTAGTTATCTTTTTCACGAATCGCTCATTATCCATTCTCTCCATATGCCCAAACCATCGCAACACCCTCTGCTCAACTCTACCAGCCATCTCCCAAACAACTCCAGTTCTCCTTCGCACTTCATCATTTCGCACTCGATCCATACGCGTCACTCCACACATACTCCTCAGACACCTTATCTCCATTACATTCAAGCTTTTCCTCTCTGTTACACCCATATTTCATGTTTCAGCCCCATATAATGCAGTCGGTACCACAACACCCTCATACAGCCTTCTCTTTACATCCATTCTAAGCGAACGACATCTAAACACTTTTTTCATTCCTCCCAGCACCTTTCCTACTTCATTTATTCTAAACTTCACTTCTGCATCTATTCTTCCATCCACAGCAACATGTGACCCGAGATATTTAAAACACTCTACCTCCTCAAGCAACTCGCCATTCAAAACTATATTCATCCCCCTACCCTCTACCAACCTCGTACACTTCATCACTTTACTCTTATTCTCATTTACTTTCAATTTCCTCCTTTCACACACCCTTCCAAACTCCTCTACCAACTGTCTCAATCTCTCCTCTGAATCAGCCACCAGTGCAGTATCATCTGCAAACAGCAGCTGCTTCAGATTCCACTCTCCACCATCAACATTCACCAGACTCAGACCTCCACCTAAAACTCTTGCATTCACCTCCCTTACAACACCATCCATGTAAATATTAAACAACCAAGTCGACATCACACATCCCTGTCGCAACCCCACTCTCACGGGAAACCAATCACTCACAGCATTTCCCACTCTTACACATGCTCTACTATTTACATAAAAACTTTTCACCCCTTTTAGTAACCTACCATCAAGTCCATACAAACTTAAAACAGTCCACAAAGCCTCCCTATCAATTCTATCATATGCTTTCTCTAAATCCATAAATGCCCAAAACACATCCTTACCTTTCGCTAAATACTTTTCACATACTTGTCTCACAGCAAACATATATATATATATATATATATATATATATATATATATATGAAGCCTCAGTGGTAGAGTGTGCGTTTCGTACACGGGTGGACCAGGGTTCGCGCCCCGCCAGGGTAATAAACTTTGGGTGTGTTCACCCGGCCACGTACTTAATTGGCGGACACAAGGGGTGCTGTGGTTGAACCAGTGTCGCTTACTGTAAAGTATGTTTGCACCCAGTCGGCTTGCGCGGGCTGATTACACTTGGTTCACAGACTACACACACATCCAAAGCCATTCCAACACAACAATTACACTTACAAGCACTTCTCACCCTACAGTACATACAATCTCTACCAGACAGCCTAAGCAACTCGGTTCAGATACATTGGCTGTATCGTCCCGACTTCGGTCTGGATAGGCCGGTCCTGCAGTGGATACTCAAACGGCTGATGATGATGATGATCATGATATATATATATATATATATATATATATATATAAAATAGATATACAGGTCTGTATATATAATAGATAGATATACCGGTATATATATATATATATATATATATATATATATATATATATATATATATATATATATATATATAGCCTATGTGGTACAGTGGTAGAATGTGCGTCTCGCATGCTGATGGACGCGGGTTTTCCTCCCGGCAGAGTTGTAAAAATTTGGGAAGTGTTCACACCATTTTGGCGGACATAAGGGGTGCTGTGGTTGTACCAGTGCCGCATACTAGTATGCTTGCACCCAGTGGGCTTAACCCATTGATGCCCAGCGTCCGATATAATTGACGGAACTGGACATTTTCAAAATTTAGTAAAGAAGGGAACCCCAGGAAAGGGACCTAATAAGCTTCGCGACTATCAGCCGATAGGCGGAGGGTGGTACGCTTAGTACCCGTCCAGCACAGGAACTCTGGTCACCAATGGGTTAAACACTGGCAAATCTTCCAGCTTCTTTAAACACTGGCAAATTTTTCAGCTTCTGTTGGTGCCCAGCGTCCTATATAATGGACAGAACTGGGCATTTTCCAAATTTAATAAAGAAGGGAACCCCGGGGTAGGGACCTATGAGCTTCGCCACTATGAGCCGATAGGCGGAGGGTGGTACGCTTAGTACCCGTCCAGCAAAATATCTCTCACAGGAACTCTGGCCAATAATGGGTTAAGGCGGGCCGATTACACTTGGTTCACAGACTACTAACACATCCAAAGCCACTCCCACAGTACAATTACACAAGCGCTTTTCACCCTACATACAATCTCTACCAGACAGCCAAAGCCACTGGGTACAGATACATTGGCTGTATCTATCGTCCCTGCTTCGGTAGGGATAGGCCGGTCCTGCAGTGGACACTCAACGGCTGGTGATGATTTTATATATATATATATATATATATATATATATATATATATATATATATATACACTTCCAGACCAAGCGCATTCTTTGACCACCAGTCAGTTTATGGGTGGAGTTACCTGCAAAACATCAGCATTCGAAGTGACCCAGATGTGATCAGACTTGTAAACTTGTGGATGTGTTTTGTTAGGGTCTTGTATGAAACCTCAATGTCTTCAGCCACTGTACGCCATTTATATTATATTTTTTGTGCTGATAACGCCAGATGACATTATGTACAGTTGCCTAACCCATTTTCGCCCAGTGTCCTCAACTGAGGACGGAAATGGGTATTTCTAAAAGTTAATAATGAAAGGAACCCCGGGATAGGAACCCCTGAGCTTCGCGACCATGAGCCAACAGGAAGAGGGCGGTACGCTTAGTACCCATCCGGCAAAATCCCTCGCACAGGAACTCTGGGAGCTAGTGGGTTAAGAGTGTACTAAAGCAGTGACGTGAAAAATCGAGGCATATCTATTCCCATCGGCTCAGAAACACCCCTCGAAGCTGGTTAAAATCGGCTGGAGTTTGCAAGAATAAAATAAAACTTGTGTTTCTAGGCTGAAGGAGGGTAATACAGCACCAACATGGCCATATATGATGCCACCTTTGTCAAGTTATTGTCCTCCGAGCATCGGTGTTTTCCAAGACAGTGTTCAGCAAGAAGAACAAAAGGAAGTACGGTATGCTTTGCACTCGCCGCCCTTAAACATTTATCCTGCTTCAGTTTTCAAAAATGAGATGAGGTGTATGGCTTTCATAATTTAACTTTTGTCTCATGGTAGACGACGTGTATGTATAACATTTTTTTTTTTTTTTTTGTCACCACTGCAGTGACATTATTTTACCGTATTTTTTCTTGCGACCTCCATACGAGTTCGTTCAACTTGGGATTGATGCCTGCCAGTGAAGTGGTTAATGATGGCTGTATCTTACCCACATAGGGTGAAAAAGTCATCCCTAAACTCAATATGTTTGTCTGGTAGTAGCTGACAAGAATAAAATACAGGACGTCTTGTGGTTGAAAAGGTCGTGGATCACTGAATACCGGATGGCCTATCTAATGGTGGAGCTACATTTGAAGGATTATTATTTTATTACAGATATGCTGGACGACGCGAAGTATAAAGCATTTTCCTCGATTTTTCTTTAGGTATCCCTCCTTACCTCATGGGTCCTGCCCGGCCCATCTCTGGCCAGACTTCGATGTTTTGAGTAGGCTAGTCTGCTCGAAATTTGTCACGAGCAGCAGAATGTTGAGGTAACACCCTTTTAGTATGTCGATACGGCTCTTACCAAGAAATGTTTATAATGTTCCAACAGACAGTATATTCAGCTTGAGGGTGACGCCCGAGTAAACAAGTTAAAAGCAATATTCGTTAAAAGACAACAGTGGAAAGGGCACCGGTAAAATCTTTACATTTACCGGAATTAATATATTGAACAGCTAGATGAACATTAAAATGGGAAGAGAAAATCACGTACCGGTAGCCTATTGGTATTCGTCGAACTTTGTTGTTGCTGTCCACTTTGCGAGCGAGCATAAACATTGTTGGAAGCTCTTCCACCACTAAAAGCTTTTTGTGAAAACAGGACATCGCTGTATTTTACCATGAATGAGTCAACACAGCTTTTAGTGCTTTCAGCATCCAGCATGTACTGATTCCGAGGCTTTCAAACACATTGACTCTTTTATATAGGGTAGATGGTAAAAGCCTCATTACTGCCTGATTTTGATGTTTTACGGTGTGGCATGTGAGAGTAAATAATGCATTCGTTGGCAGTATGGGCAATGATTGAGAATATATGACGCAGAATTAGCCTGCATATGCAATGATAAAATAGTTTCACCATATTTTATCTTCAGAATGTTAAGGAGATGGAAAATGAAGTAGCATAGAGTTAAATGGAAGTATGTTAGGGAGATGGAAAATGAAGTAGCATAGAGTTAAATGGAAGTGAACAGCGGTATAAATATACAATAATATATTAAAATACTAGCTGAGAAGGAAAGTGTTGTAGGGGATGTGTATAACAAACAACTGCAGAGAGGGAGAGGTACTGAGTATAAAATAAACATGCCAGAAACGTGGAATCGAGGTTGACAGGATAGAGGCACAGGGTAAAGTGGTGTGCGAAGGATACAGGAAGATGGAACTACAAGAGAAAAGGCACGAGTCAGTACATAAAGGTGGCAACAGAGGGAAGAGACAGTAATACTGGAAGCAAGTAGGGACGAATAGCTAGTCTGATGAACCTGACGCAGTGGTTATTCAATACGGTAAGAATTTGTTTTATGCTCTCGGTTTCAACACTGATTTCTGCTCGATTGCACTTTCCACGTAGGCCTAATTCAACCAGACACGATTCTGACATGGCAGTTTTAGCATGAAAATCGAGCCTCACGTGATGTTCGTAATTCCACTGGAAGTTCTGTAATTCTGGATCGTACATGGCCTTCCAAACAGCTGATTATGTTAACTCGTGAAGTTTTTACTGGAGCATTGTATTATGGCAGATTAGCAGTAATGTTTTGATATTTTTCACTGGTCTCTGGGGGATCCAGTGGGAAACTCAAGGATATCCAGCCTCCTCCACCTTCTCCTCATCCTTTTAACGCTTTGTCTAGGTTATGTCAGTCATCTTGTGTTGGTTATATACATGCATAACTTACCTACCATCAGTACAGTAAATATGTACTAAGTACTATGGAACAGCTGTAGTTAAGGTTTACACAATTTACCTACCAACAAAGCTCCAGGCCCAGATGGAATTCCGCCAATTGTTTTGAAAAAGTGTTCCCCTGAACTTGCCTCTGTCCTAGCTAAATTATTCAGACTATGCATACGTACTTCTTTATTCCCAAATTCATGGAAAGAAGCCAATATCCACCCAGTTCCGAAGAAAGGAAGTTCGTCTGACCCCTCCAATTACAGACCAATAGCTGTCACATCTTCTCTTGGTAAGGTATTTGAAACTTTAATTAATAAGCATATTGTTGAACATCTTGAATCCAACAACTTAATTAGTGATAGACAATACGGTTTTCGCCACGAAAGATCCACCATTGACATACTCAATCTCTTAACTCATACCATCCATCAATCAATTGAGCTTTTTGGAGAAACTCATGCAGTAGCTCTTGATATCTCTAAAGCTTTCGACAGAGTATGGCACCGTTCCCTGCTGTCCAAACTCCCTTGCTATGGACTAACGTCTTTTGTTCCTTTGATTTCTTCTTATCTTAGCAACAGGAAAATAAGAGTAAAAGTAGATGATGTATATTCGAATTTCCACTCAATTAACGCCGGCGTGCCGCAGGGATCAGTTCTGGCGCCAACCCTATTTCTGGTTCATATTAATGATCTCTTATCTGTCACTCACAATTCCATTCACTCATATGCAGATGACTCAACACTACATAGTTCATTCACACTCAGACATCCATTTACAAAGTCTAATATCTCTACCTGTCAACTCAGTACAGCCATCTCCATAAATCAAGATCTATCTACAATCAGTGAATGGGGACAAAACAACCTTGTCTCTTTTAATGCTAGTAAAACTAAATATATACAGTTTACTAATAGACAGATATTGCCAGATTCGTACATTACCTTCAGTGCTACTAATATTCCCATCTCCAAAAGTATTGAAATTCTTGGTGTCCCACTTAACAGTGCCCTCAGCTGGACCTCTCATGTCAGATCACTTGCTAAAACCGCCTCAAAGAAACTTGGATTATTGTACAGAGTCCGTGACTTCTTCACCGATGAGCAGTTAGCTATAATTTATAAGAGTCATGTGCGCTTTCAGCTTGAATATTGCTCACCCTTGTGGAATGGTTGTGGAGAGGTTGCATTAAGACAACTAGAAAAAATTCAGAATAAAGCTGTTTGAATCATTAACAACCCTGCCATTACATATAAACTACCTCCCCTGCAAGTAAGAAGGAATGTTGCCTCCCTTTTATTATTTTACAGATATTTTTTTGGCAAATGCTCAGACGAAGTTGCGTCCATGGTGCCACCTCTCTATGCCTTCCCTCGTTCTACACGGGCATCTGGTAGCGCTCATGACTGGAATGTCACTCAACCATATTGCAGAACTTCTGCGTATCAGAATTCTTTCATTCCCCGAACTGCATCTCTCTGGAACTCGCTTCCCCAGAGTTGTTTTCCTCCAAATTTCAACCCACAACTGTTCAAGTCTAATTGTTACAGATATTTTATGAACAGAGGACACCAGTAATCTGGTGTATGGATTATTTTTTTTTTACCCATTTGTTTTTCCTTCCTCTGTTCTGTTATTTATAAAAAAAAAAAATGTGAAGGATTTGCCTGTTACATAGTTAATAAAAAAATATGGTCAGTTCCGGAATTGTGATCATCTGTCTGTATTACCTTCAGCCCATGACCTCCAGTCTTAAACGCAATGTGTCCAGGCATCTCGAACGAATCTTGAATTTGGCTGTTTTTTTAAAACAATTATTGCGGGCTTTTTAGCCTTTGGTACCTCGTTCCTTGCACAAAAAATATAACATTTTATTGCATATATTTTAATGCAGAAATGCTGTTTTTACAGATACCTTCAGAACGTATAATTTGTTACAGTAAAAGTATCTTCATTCAGTAGAGGGAAATCCCCTTCTGCACTCCACCGCTTCTTAGTGTTATCATTTCGTGTTTAGCCTCACCACCCCCTCCCCTCCTCTAATAAGAAATACTAATTGCCCCCCCCTCCTGCTGTTATTAGTGCATGAGGATGGTCGTATCTAGGACGAGCCTACAATAAAGTTATAAGGAATTCTCGGTATGCAGATTAGCTATGTGAACCGGCATGACAAACTTCAGTGCTGGAGAGAGAGAGCGTGAGCGTCTGACAGTTCATTAAGGAATTCCGCAACAACTGTCTGTTCTTCCTCTTCACCTGGACGGCTCCAACGCGCCGAGGCCAGCAACGAAATTGGTGGGGTAACAGCAGGAAGCACGGTAACCTTGGCCAAACATGTACATTCCGGCCTTCACTCTTGACTGCTTTATTTACAGTTTAATCGATGCGAGCAGCCATTTCAGGCGGAAAATATTTTCCTACAGCAGTCCAGGAAGTAATGAAACACTGAATTAAAAATCCACCTTAGCTTGAACGTTCCAGCTTTGTCAGGAGACTGTCATTCGATTTTTGAAGGTAAACTAATGGGATATGATGACTGAGTTATTGGGATAGAAGAGTGAGGAAAGTGTAAGAAAATGAATAATTAAGAATAGATGGAAAAGAATACTATTTATGCTTAGCACAGGAAAGGAAATCCATTGGGCGGTGGTAGAAAACATGCTGTGGGAAGCCGACGTTTCGTGTAAATATGGCTACTTGCTACGAACAAGATTTTAGTTATGTGCTCGTATTGCTGCATAATTAATTTCGTATTAAGGTGACTACCCTGGGCCTTTTGGAATATAGAATTAACCGGTAATTACATATTGTAACTTTTAATTCATAGGTTATTCTGTGTCAGACTATTGACTGAGTAAAGAAACAAATGTTTTGAAGTTTTGTAAATTAAGAGAATCAACATTATCTGCTGTCCCTGTAGGTTGTTTATATAGTGAAAATTGTAGACAATGCTTGCAGAATGACTACATTCATGCAGAGTCAGTCTTACTTAAATCACACACACACACACACACACACACACACACACACACACACGTTTGGACTGAAGTTCTGATTGCTCATCGTTAATTTTACAAATTAAATATTTGGTGAAACGAGGCTCGTAATAAATGACTTGCCAACGCATGCAAATTTTTCATTTTCTCTGTGATAGTTAACTCTAAGTCAGGAACAGGACTAGAGCTGTTAATTACATTCTCCGGTCTATCGATGCAACAAATAAATTGCGCCTGGGACACAAATCTGGCACTCTTAACACCAGGGTTGGGTCCAGGTACAGGCTACTGTACTTAAGTCCAAGTCCAAGGACCCGGAAATTTTTCAAGTACAAGTACAGCTTTTTTCCAAGTATATGTCATTGTACTTAAGTAAAAGTACAAGTGCTTTATACCTACCATACAAAAGTGCTCCTGTTTCGAAGAAGGAAGTTAAATGATCGTCTCATTCTGAAGGATATGGTAAGTTATTAAGGTGGAAAGTAGCGTATTAGAATATAAGTAAACTCTATTAATCAAACCATTTCTTCTCTGACAGAATATTAAGTCTACTTAATAATACCTTTATGAAGTCCAACAGAATATATAAATTTTTGTTAAATATAATGTACTTGATTGTACTTGAAAGTTCTTGGTATTTTTTCAAGTACTTAGGGTCTAAGTACAAGTACAACCAAAATTTTAAACTGCAAGTACAAGTACATGAAAAACTGTACTTAGGTCCAAGTACCAAGTACAAGTACTGTACCTGCACCCAACCCTGCTGAACACGTTCAGGCAGTTTGGTGTAGGCTATGTTTTCATGGTGGGTATTATCCATATGTATTTAATGGTTTCCTGCAACCCAGGACACTATTTGCAATGCTTGGTGGTAACCATATAACCCCCCCCCCCGCAAAAAACCGGGATGGAGCAAAGCCTTTTGTGATGTCCCTGGTAATTGAATGCAGAAAAGCAAATGCGGCATCCATTCAGGAACCAAACCTTCACACTTTTCTCCGCACTTTGCTGTCGCGAAGTGCTGTCAACTAAAAACATTGGTTCACTGAACGGGTCCGTCCTGCAGGAGCGGGTGCTTGCCTGCGGTTGATGGGTCTGCCCAGTCAGAAAGATTTGTTATTAATCGAGACTAACATCTGTAAGTCTGTATAATTCAATTTTCTTTGATCTTGTTTGCACCAAACTTCGTAGCAGGGCTAAGAGTGGGACAAGAATGAAGTAATTCGATTTTTAGAGGGTATGGTCGAAGGTCATGATCACAGGACAAGGTCAAATGCTCGCTCCTTTGACCAGTTGGTGGGCACCGGTGCTTTATCTCTTAATTCCCCTTTTGGGATTTATTGTTTAGGACTTTGGGCATAGACATGATAGCCTTATTCCCTGAGTCGCAGCAAGAATTCCTCTTGCCACACACACTCACATGCCATTGTATAACGTTGCTGATGCCCACATAACTTCCCTCACATATCACCCCCCCCCCCAGTTTTATTTCCCTTGCACCTTCACTGCTTCCTTTCATCTCTCACCTCTCCCTACACTATATTAAAATGGCTTAAGTCGGGCCATATCCATTGCATCTTCGAATTCAGAATTATTTCAGAATATGTGTACAGTATGATTATGTTGTTTCTTTTCCAGTTGAGAACGGAGAATTGATGGACGTAAAGGCTCTTAATGATTTTGGCACGATTCGGCATTACTTTGGTCTCAGTTTTGGGGTGAGTTTTCTGAGTGTTATGGTTAACTTATATTTCCGGGCGAGACTGGGCCGTATTTTAGCCTGTAACTTTCACTCACCATTCTGAAGGCTCCTCTTAGATCATACTTACCGCCTTTAAAATTACAGAACTATGTGTAGTGTAATGCAGATGGAAGCGTAAAATATAGCTTCTTGTGTGTGTGCAGTGTTGTTGACCATTTAATAGTCTTCATATCCCTGTACTTTTTTATTCGGGTTTGTATTCAGAGGCACTGTGTTAAATAACCACAGTATACCTATAGCCAACTTCCAGTACATCCTTTCAACCCAGGAATATATTTTACATTTCACTGGCTACCTTCATACCATTTCATTCAGCTTAGGGAAAGATACCAGGCTGTAAAGTGTTTAATGGGGACTTTCTCACCTCGTTAATCCAAATGGTTTCTCTAGAACCAACATAACCATCTGGAGGGAGGCTTTCCTTGGAAGGTTACTACAGTGCTGTCGTTTAATGGCTAAAGCTATATCAAAAGACATTTATAAGTAGCGGTAGGTGCTGCATTTGGATCAGTGGCCTAATATTCCATCTGACCTACAGCTGGGTCACTGACCCCTCTGCAATTCTCACAATTCACATACGTCCTCTTCGCCGGCCAAATTAATACCGGGGACGTCAAGGGAGTCAGGCACGACTTGCACGGCCTCGGAGTTGAAATACTCGGCTCAGCCAGCTTAGTCCAGCCGGACTGAGAAGAGGGGAGAGATTACCTCAATGTTGAAAGTGAGTCTAACTTCCGTGCCAGGGTGTTGGCTTGGGTGAAACTTTACTTTCGGAACGTGAATAAGAAACATTATGTTACCGACGTTTTCATATAGGAGAGTGATATGCATTTACTTTCTTGTTCATGCATCACGTTTTATGTTCGTTTACTTTAATTAAATCACCATTGTAAGACAGCGCTAATTCTAGTTTATTAGTCCTACGCCCAACCTGTTTTATTCAAGTTGAGGCAACCCCTGGTAGTGTAGAGGTAAATGAAGGCAATAGTTAACCAGTCTGGTTATACAAGTCTCGCTTTGCCTGAATATATCCAACTTAAATTGCATAAAATTATGAGTTATCGTTTTCAAAGGGCTAATCCTTCACCACACCCTTACCATCCACACTGCAATGGCCGCGTTATAAGTGGCATTGAAGGCTCCGTGGCTCCTCTTCCTTAGCCAGGTGTTTTGCCTTCATTTAACTTAATATCCTCTCTTATGTTATTCATGTAGCTGTAATATTTACAGTGGTTGTAAATGTAGCATAGCACTGAAGAGGATGTGGAACAATATCGAAGCACAGTATATCGCTAAAGGGGAGATATTACGAAATCTCCAAAGCCTCTTAGAATACGGTGCCAGTGCTCAACATCACTGGATGTTTTGTCCCCGCCCTGCCTCACCAGTCGTCATCATCCTAACCCATCCAGCCACCTCACCCGGTTATGGCTTTCCCATCCAACATTCAAATTCTCTGCAGCCACTGGACCAATACGACTGCGATTTTATACATGACATCAGAGCCTGATTACTAAAACATAATGCTCGCCTCATTTAGGCTATTGGCGTGCATCATTTTGCCTGCCATATTGGAGCATTACACAAATATTTTTTTAGGAATTGTTTCCCAGAATTCGCATCTCAGAAAACATTTGTATCAACAGGACTTATTTTCGGCACACTCCTTCATGGGCTTGATCAGAATTGATCTGTAGTGAGGTGAATAAACGTAAGGACCAGCGACAGTGACACTATGGCGAATATGTAGAAATTAAACAACTTTGGATTCAATGTTGGGTGATTATTAGGAGTAATGAATCTTGCATCGTTTGTCAATGTGTCATCCTTAAATGCTGAAATATATGGAATATATATAGATTTACTGCAGAATTAAATAACATGTCGTTTTGCACAATTCCTCACAGTTTAAACAGGAAGTGGTGCTGGACACAGCAAAACCATCCCCAGCAGTCATTTTAGTGCTGACGTATAAACACAACAGGATGCCTAGTCAAAAATGTCACATATCAAAATCTGGAGTAAATCGGGTGAAAATTGACGATTTTATACCCATTTAAAATTTTGGGCCCAACCCACCTGCCACTGACCCCCTACCACTAACTGGGGGGTGACCCTCCTGATGTAATGATGCATGTTATATATAGGATGTAGATTTGAAAGATGCACCATTAGGTTTTGGTTTCACGTCGGTCTGACGAATTTGAAAGGAGTGATGGCTAAAAAGCGATTTTTACATTTTACCCTCTTTGGGCCTATAGCCTGGGCCTTGACCCAATTTAGCCCCAAATTTAATCAGGTGATCAGAAGTCATAGCCCACCATCCCTGTAATTTTAGTCAAAATCGTACCAGTAGTTTTCGCCTAAATTTGCTAACAGACGGACAGACAGACAAAGACAGACAGAGAGACAGATAAACAAACAAACAGACAGACAAACCCAGTGAAAACAATACCCTTCCCCAAGCCCCTCCGGGACAGGGACGGGCAATAAAAGTGACAAATGATAAATTTTGGGTCAAATAATATACTGGTCATTATGACAAGAGCATTTTCATCTCAAAGAGTTATAATCATAATCTGAATTTGACTAGACTTGGTGGAGAGGCTGAGGGACATGAAAAGGTGAAGAGATTCTAATTTGAGAGCAATCGGCTAAAGGAAAAGGTCACAGGACTTGTAAAATATTCGGCTGTGTAACTGAAAGCGTTATTTGGATCAGTCAAGGTGAAAGGGCTTAAGGTGTGGCGAGGACGAAGTTGCGCTATTTTGAACAGTAAATCAGAGGTCAGTGTCAGATGATAAGGTCATCTTAAAGACATTTATCTGATTTGAATCAAATTTGGTGAGAGTCAAGGGTCATGACGAAATGATGAACTGGTTCGATTTTGAGATCATTAGTGAAAAGTCAAGGACACATGACAGTGTCAAAATTTCGGCCTCAAGGTCCATTCAGACTGTCCCTGGGTACCTATCGTGCCGAGCATGTTCCTCATGTGTTCTGAAACATGGTGTCAAATCCCACTGTAAAGAGTAGTTCAGAATCAGGGAAGGTTTTTCAGTTTATCACGTCTACATGATTATTCTCCAACATTTTTAATACCATGCTTCATCTCCACAGCTGCACTCTCTGAATGCTTTTTCTTATTCACTTTGCAAGTGCAAGTGGAAATGATTGTCAATCATTTTCCACAGTTACTGATTTTTTTTCGTGTTGTGTGTGTGTGCGTGTGCGTGTGCGTGTGCGCGTGCGTGCTTGCACGCGCGCACGTGTGTCTTGCCAAAAAATCTTGAAAAGCTGACGAATTTTAACCAAACCTTCAGGAATTAGAAACTTTGTGGATGTGCAAAGCCCATCACTTTTGGTGAGGATTTGATCAAAGATGATGGAATGCCAGCACCAGAGATTTTTCATATATTGGTTGGCATTTTTTGAAACACGGTGATTGGATTCCGTAGAGTTTTTATAATGTTCCTCAAATTTGGCTCGTAGGTAACTTGAACCTTAGCCAACAATATGTTTTGACGGGTGATTAGCAGTAGGTCCCCGTATGCTTTTGTTTCATTTAATCCTGAAACAGTAGCTAGATGGTGAGTTAACTCCTTGCCACCTGGGTAAATACACCAGCCTAAGTTTTTCATCTTCCACTCCCAGTTACCGATAATGCAGTTGTGTAAATTGCTTCTTATGTATCATTCTGTGGAAGGGTGCGTAAGAAAACTGATATAGTGCTGACTGAAGCAGAGGATACGAAATAGTGAAATGTTTCAGGCTTCTGTGAAAAGCTACAGCGTGAGAACATTAAACACCTGAGAAAACATGAGAAACGTTAAGCTGAAGAGGACACAAAAGGACTATCACACATAAACTAGAACAGCCAAGATGCTTCATACCGGACCTTATACGAGTAGAAATGGGCTAATTTAAAAACAAGAGGATCCTGGTGAGAGTATTTTCGTTTCGCTTGAGCGGATAATCTGGCAAAACCCCTTTCTTTTGTCACTTGATCAGCATGGGGAAGGGTTCATGCTGGCTGTCACTCTCCCATCGAGAAGCAGGTCCGGTTCAGCTGATAACATACTTCACAAGTTGCTGTCTTGTAGGCTACTTTTTTTTTTTTTTTTTTTTTTCCCTTAGGACATAGACCTTCAAGGCGAAATGAGTATGCTGCTGCTGAAATTCTGCGTTGTCCTAGAAACCTGTACTTTGCGATCACACTCATCTGTTGTCAGTGTGTCAGTCTCTCCTTCCACAGTCTCTTCGTGACTGTTACTGGGATGTAAACTAAATTAGTTTAGTTACTGGATGAAAATAATACAAGTACAGTAGACTAAGACGCTTTTTTTTTTTTTTCTAAGCTTGAAGTCGAGTATATTAACTGTACACAGGAACCAATGTCAGTGTTCAGTTTAGGACAACAGATACCATAATCGTACTTTAACGTCGAAACCACTAGTATCAGTAAAACACAAGAAGTGAATCTAATTAGGCTAGGGAAGGGTGAGAGGATATGTGGTGGGAGGGTCTTGCGGATTAGGCACACCATAAATGAAAATACACATGAAGTTTTAACTTGCTCAGATGTCATACACGACTGAATATTTATGTGTTTGTATATTTATTAAAGTCAACATAAAGAACTTATGGTGTGGCTCAATTTGTGTACAGATACAAGAAATACTTCTAATAATGACTGCACATTTTCCGGTGGTTATCAGTGAGTGCTGTTAATCTGCACGTTCATTTTTCGTCACACATAATTCAAGTTATCTCTTGAAGTGCATTAATGGTTGATACAGCTTTAAGCAGCGAATCCTTAAGGAGTAAGGTTAACAGCCGCGCAGGGATGGGGAGCAGGGGTGAGATAGCAAGTTAAGGGGGTGAAACACGATGAAAAAGAAGAGGGTGGAGTGGAATAATTGTTTGCAGGATGTGGAAGAGGATGAATAAAAATGGTTAGCTCCATCATTTAGAGAAGAAGCTTATAAGATTAATAATTTCGTGTGAAAGCAGCTGGCATTAAATGAGAACGTCAGTGTACGTAAAGGGTAAGTAATATGTGCTGGTGAGGTAAAAGTTTCTGCCTCTCGCACAAGCCTTCCTTGGGAAGAGGAACGAATGCTTTCCCTGTGGAAAAGGGATTAGGGGGTGGTACTGTAGTGGGCGAGAGAGAGATTGGAGAAAAGTCTGTGCAGGTGAATAGGGATTTTTCTGACGGCCATCATGTCAGTGCAATTGTAAAGACTTGTCATACACGGTACGTATTGGAAATCCAAAACCGATTTATCTTCCCTTTTTTTTTTTTTTTTTTTTTTTTTTTTTTTTAGTGATGGTGGTTTTGGCAGTATATTATTTTTGTGGGATGCAGTGCAGTAGTAATCACATTCTAGGCGTTTCATTCCATATTCTGCCAGGTGATAGAATTGTTTCTTTGGTTCTGTTGATGAAACTATTAATCTTCTGCAGTTCAAATCGTGGACTTTAAGATAATTAATATAATTATAACATTCATTTTAATAATTACTATAAACTAAGTAGCTATCTTACATTTGGGTAATAGTAGGTAAGACATTGATTATGCGTATATTATTATATGTACACACACACACACACACACACACACACACACACACACACACACACACACGTAGGCCTAATTATAGATAGATAGGTAGATAGATAGACAGACAGATAGATAGGTTGATGTACAGATACATATAGATAGATATAGATTATATAATGTTTTTCAGGTGGTAACATAATTCAGCAATTCTTGTGATGCGTTGCGAGGAGAAATATTATACAGTATACTAATAGAAAAGTATAGACCTGAAATTAATGTAGCTTATAGTACATAGGCCCTAATGGATTTTTTGTTCGAACATATAGCTTGTTTTGGCTTGTTTGCTTCAGGGATTAAGTAAAATTCCAACACATAGGTTGATTTGGTTTTGTTTCAGCTGGGGGTTTGAGTAAGTTACTTGGGTCTACTCTGAGTGGTTCTTGGCATTTCTCTTTGGACTTTATGCTGGGAGGAGTGTTGTTTTTCTTTACTTGATTTTAGTTTTTCAATAATGTCCTTGTTTGTTCTATTTATCATGTCACTGCTGACAAAATATGACAACTTTAATACCTGATGACGGCCAGAGGAGGGCCGAAAATTCGTGATTGATTATGTGTTTGGGAGAATATTTACCACATTCTTTTTATTATTCTGATGTTGCGAAATCCACGATAGCCTGCAGATGTCTTATTTCGTAGCTATATATATATATACATATATATATATATATATATATATATATATATATATATATATATATATATATATATATATATATATATTCCATTTATCTAGAAATTTGCTGTGAATTGCGCAGAATATCAACTATGTTTCCGTGTAGACATCAACACTCAGTGCAGGCTGTTTCCACTATAATTATAATTTCTCTAATAGTAAAGTACACTCTAGAGTCACTGTTCTGTACGTTCAGTTTTACAATATACTGTCTAAAACGAAGGCAAAAGACATGAGAGCTGCTTCAGCTTAAAAGGAACTGATCTCTGTCGGCAAAAACTGTGGTGAAAGAAATTAAAGTGTTTATGTTAGTCATTAATCCTGGTCCAGACACGCGTGAGAGAGAGAGAGAGAGAGAGAGAGAGAGAGAGAGAGAGAGAGAGAGAGAGAGAGAGACAGACAGACAGAGATACAACGATAGAACTAATTTGACTCCTTTTCACTGAATTATGGATGTTTCTTTCCACCTATCCTTAGT
Organism: Coenobita brevimanus; assembly: GCF_032717465.1. NCBI lineage: Eukaryota > Metazoa > Arthropoda > Malacostraca > Decapoda > Coenobitidae > Coenobita > Coenobita brevimanus. Next base: position 7,025,508 of record NC_137023.1, on the reverse strand, counting down.
AATATCTATCTATCTATCTATTGCCAGACGCCTCAGTCCCGTTTGGGGTGGCCACAAACAAATCGCCTCCAAGTCGCCCTGTCCCCCGCCATTTCACTGCCCTGCTCCCAACTCACACCCCCCTCTCTCATATACCTCTCCACCCCATCCCTCCATCTCATCCTCGGCCTCCCCCTCCCTCTTCCCCCCTCCACCTCACTCACATACACTCTCTTCGTCAGTCTTTCACTCTCCATCCTCTCCACATGGCCAAACCACCTCAGTGTGTTCCTCATAACGCTTCCTATCACATCCACATCAACACCACAACGCTCCTTTATATCCTCATTTGTCAGCCTGTCTCTGCATGTGACTCCACAGGCCCCTTTTAAATAACTCATTTCCACTGCTCTCTCTCTTGACTTGTGTCCTTCCAACAACGTCCAAGCTTCACTTCCATACGTTGGAGTTGGTATCACAATACTGTCATGTAGTAACTTTTTCACTTCCATGCTCACTTCCCTGTTTCTTATCACTGCTTTCAAAGAACCAGCAACCTTTCTTCCCTGCTGAACCCTTTCAAGCACTTCACCCTCCAAACCTCCATCCTTACTCATCACACTACCCAAGTAGGCTACTTAAACGTACTCACATTTTCCAATTCCTCACCATCCAACCTCGCTATACATTCACTGACTTCACCTCTCTCAAAGACCATCACTTTACTCTTCCCTACATTCACCTTTAGATTCCGTTTCTTACACACTCTCCCAAACTCATCCACCAAGCCTTGCAGCTCCCCTTCGTCTTCACTCAACAACACAGTATCATCTGCAAACAACAGTACAGGGAGTTTTCAAACACTATCCTCTCTCGCCAGGGCCACTTCAACATCCACTACCCTACCTTGTACCTCTTTTATTACCCCATCCATGTACAGATTGAACAGCCATGGAGACATGACACATCCCTGTTTCAAGCCAACTTTCAAAGAGAAAAATGACCCATCCCTGTTTCAAACCAACTTTCAAAGAGAAAAATGACACATCCCTGTTTCAAACCAACTTTCAAAGAGAAAAATTCACTTAGTTCACCATCCACACGCACTGCAGCCTTCGCACCATCGTACATACTCTTCACAGCATTCAACAACTTCCCATCTACTCCATATATTCTTAACACTTTCCACAATCCTTGTCTATCCACCCTGTCATATGCTTTCTCCAAATCCATGAAAGCTGCATACAACTTCTTTCCCTTCTCTAGAAACTTTTCCACTAAAGATCTAAGAATGAATATCTGATCTACACAACCTCTTCCCTTCCTAAAGCCTCCCTGTTCTTCTCCAACTAATTTCTCTGTTCTTTCTCTAAATCTGTCAATAAGTATCCTACCATACACTTTTCCTATTATACTAAGGAGACAAATGCCCCTATGATTACCACACACTTCTTTTTCCCCTTTTCCTTTGTACAAGGGAATAATTATACCTGACTTCCAATCCTCCGGGACTCTACCTTCCTCCCAGGCCAATCTGCACATCTTCCACATCCATTCCATGGTATATTATTCTCCTGTGTTTTACAATGAGTACTTTTTTTTTTATCACTGTCCTTGGCATAAATGACGTACGAGGTATGAAAATTACATCTGTTAAACGCATTTGGAAATACGACTGTTTATGCGTTATATTCTTGCTGCATACATGCGATTCATCTCAAGGGAGGAGTAATTGAAATGGCATTAATGGAGAATAACAGGGTAACGCCACAAGCGCAAAATTATCTTAATAACGAGGGACAAAGAGCGTTCGGGGGGGCCGAGTGCTATTCGCCCTCCAAAAGCTACAACAACCCAAATTTGAAGAAAATATTTGTATCTGTTGCTGAGATGTTGGTTAAAATGCAAGTTGATATATGGCGGCCGGCATTCGGTCATCCTTGCTCAAATCCTCACCAGAAGTTAATCACTTCTGCCCATCCACATAGTCGCTATTTCATGAAGGTTTGGTAAAAATTCGTTCACAAACTTTCGAGATACCGTATTTTGGGAACACACACACACACACACACACACACACACACACACACACACACACACACACACACACACACACACACACACACACACACACACGTACCGACAGAGACCATATCGCCTAGCCTTGCTATAGGCGGTCGATAATGAAGAGATGCCATGGATCATCACTGTACAAGAATAGTCCCCAGTTAATTCAGTATGGCCACCACACTGTTGCCAGTAAGGCTTGAACACCATTCGTACCCATCCACCTGTATCACGGCCGCCTAGACAGGTGTCTGTGACTGTAACATCTTTTTCCATCCACTCCCCCGGAACCCCACCACAGCATTATATCTCATCTTCTATTCCTCTCCCTTGAACGCATCTCCCCTCACCCTGTCCTGTACGCTTCTCGCCTCATCTGATCCCCTTTGCTCTCAATCCACCCCCCCCCATATTCCTCTTAATTTTCTCTTCAGCCATCCAACCCTTCACCCTAGAGTGCCGGGTTAAATTCCCGGGACAGACATAAGACTTTCAGACAACGTCTCCTTTGCCCCAGCCTATTTGTATCTAGATGTGAAATACTAGGCTGGATTGTGATATCGGTGGTAACATGTAATAGTCTGGGATATGATTAGAGTTTAACAAACATTGAGCATCCTGGTTAATGACTTCGTGTAATGCGTGGGCATTAATCTTGGTAATTTTCTTCACATTCCACCCTACGCCGCATTACATAGTTCCACCCAACTCTGCGAATCCAAGCCTTTCTCCACCCGACCCTTTTCTCATTCTCTCTCCTCTCGCATCCTATTCCTCCCTATCTCGTCCTGATCTTTTTGGCCTTGCTGCGTCCTGTGTTACCTTCTCGTCTCCCACAATCACTTCCAGTTTCTCTCCGCCTCACCCTACTCCTTGCTTGCCGAACTTTGCGTCTCATCTTACGCCACTCTACTCCTGATACACCTCACCTCACCCCGCGCTTTCCTACATCACCCTTCCCCCTTTCCTTGTCCCGTCTCACCTTTCTCTGCCCCTTTCTTCAGCCCAGCCAATTCCTTGCTTCAAAGTTCATTCCTCTTTCCATATCAACTTACTCTTCCCTATTCCTAACCCCAACACATTGATTACATCCCACTTTAACATTTTATTCTTCCTCACATCTTACTTTACCAAACTCCTATTCCTCACCAAAATACCCTACTGCTTTCCTCATCCCACTCGATCCTGCTGATTGCAGGATTTCTCTCCCCATCTCACACTCATCCTAGACACCCTTCCTCTCATTACCTCTCACACACCCTATTTGTTTACTCACCTCACACTTCCGCATAACGCCGCTGCTCTCATCACCTCCCTCCCACATTATAAGACATCACCCCATCCATCCCACACTGATCCAGCTGTATTTACAGTATATATCACTTTACCAACCCCACCCCACCCGTCCCGCATCACCCAAGCCCTATGCATAGTTGGAACCACCCACCCCACCCAACTCACACCGACCCAACTCTATATACCTCTGTACCAACTACCAACCCCACCCCACCCCACCCCACCGTCCCAGACCGCTCTAGTGTCATTAATACATCACTGCGTCCTTCCCATCCCAACCCAGCCTACCCACTCACTGAATAGACTCCCAATCACTGCCTCACTCACCCTCACCTCTGACATTGACTGACTGGCTCTGGGGCCGCTCACAGATTGGAACCAGGCGGGCAGATGGCAAGGGCAGGCAAATGTTCTGACGAGTTTCTTGAATGGAGCCGCCATTCCCTTTGATGCTGGAGTTCGCAAGACTCAGGTACATTAGGATATAGGACACGGCTGGGTTTTGCTTACTGCTAGCGGGAATTATGGACGCTGTGACATAAGGCGGCTGAGTTTTGATTACTTGCAGGAAGACTGACTGACTTAGAAACATTGCAGGTATACAGTATTAAAGACGTCGAAATTAGCTTGCCCTCAGTTGGACGCAGACACGTTAGAATATATGACGGCCAGGTGTTCACAACTCTTAGCAAGATTTACGCACGGTGGCACGTATCAAGGCTGAGTTTTGATTATGTATAGAAAAGCTTATTAAGATACTACACCTGATAGATTCATGTTATAGACGACACTTTATTTTTTTATTTACTTTTTTATTTTTTATTTTATTTATTTATTTTTTTTTTTTAGCTGGGTTTAAGTCTGGATAAAAGGCTGCTGCATTTTGCTTACACGTAGAAGGTTGATCAGGGAATGAGATGGGTGGATGTTGATTACTTCCGGAACTCACATAGGCTAGGCCCGCTTTAAAAAAAAAGAAAAAAAGGAGGGGCTGCTGGAAGCTTTGTGCATAGCAGCATATAACACAACTTGGGTTTTATTTTTCTCTTATGATATATTGTGAAGTAAGGAGGCAGGATGTTGTACCGTATACAGTTAAAAGGCCAACAAGGATGGTAGAGGGTTGCATTTTTATTATTTTCAATAAAATATAAGTACGTCTGGGTATACAAGTAAGACGGCTGGGTGCGGATTACTATAAGGAGGATTTATTTGACAAAAGACATCCAGGATACATTAGATTATCAGCAGTGTTGCCACTCATGATCGGTGTATTTTTCAAGATGTTTGGGTAAAACTTTTCAAGATTGGGTAAAAATTTTCAAGGTACTACATATTATTAAATATAATAAAATTATACATTAACTGAATATCTGATGTCATATGGACTTGGCACATGTACTTCCTGACTATTTATTTAAATCAGTTTCCCGCGAATTTTTGAATTTCTAAAAGGGGTGTGTGTGATGTCTCCATGGCTGTTTAATATATATATATGGATGGGGTTGTGAAGGAGGTGCAAGGTAGGGCAGTGGATGTGGGGGTGGCCCTAATGAATGAGGGTGAGATTTGGAAGCTTCCGGTGTTGCTGTTTGCTGATGATACAGTATTGTTGAGTGAAGATGAATGGGAGTTGCAAGGTTTGGTGAATGAATTTGGGACAGTGTGCAGGAGGAGGAAGCTGAAAGTTAATGTAAACAAAAGTAAAGTTATGGTGTTTGAGAGGAATGAAGTCACAGAGTGTGCAGTGAGGTTGGATGGTGAGGATATGGAGAATGTGAGTGCATTCAAGTACTTGGGTAGTGTGATGAGTAAGGATGGAACTTTGGGGGATGAAGTACGTGAAAGGGTACAGCAGGGAAGAAAGGTTGTTGGTACACTGAAAGCAGTGATGAGAAATAGGGAGGTGAGTATGGAAGTTAAGAAGTCACTGCATGATGGTATTGTGATCCCTACCCTGACGTATGGAAGCGAGGCGTGGACCTTGCAAGAGGGGAACAAGTCAAGAGTGAGAGCAGTGGAAATGAGTTACTTGAGAGGAGCATGTGGAGTGACGTGGAGGGACAGGTTGACGAATGAAGAAGTGAAGGAACGTTGTGGGGTAGATGTGGATGTGGTTGAAAAGATTAGGAGAAATACACTGAGGTGGTTTGGACATGTGGAGAGAATGGAGAATGAAAGACTGACTAAGAGGGTGTATGTAGGTGAGGTGGAGGGAGGGAGAGGAAGAGGTAGACCGAGGATGAGATGGAGGGATGGAGTTGAGAGGTATATGAGGGAGGGGGGGGTGAGTTGGGGGGAGGGGAGTTAAATGGTGGGTGACAGAGTGACTTGGAGGCGTTTTGTCTGCGGCCACCCTTTGCGGGATTAGGGCGTCGGGCTATAGATAGATAGATAGATAGTTACCTGACCATCACATTTTCATACTGCTCAAGTTACTACATCATACAGACTTGTTCTGGAGGGTGCTTTATCAACAGAAGAGCAAGTTGATTGTGACAAATGACTGAATAAGCAAAAGCTTCTTTATTTATTCATGATACGGTACCAGACAGGCAACAAACAATATAATATTCTGTTCAGAGGTCTAAATATAAACATACATATTTGGTAATTAAAGGTTTAAATGAAAAACAAAAAAAAATTGTGAGTTTAACCCGTTCAGTATGCGAGTTTTTCCTTAGTTGGAAAAAAAAAATCTTAGAAAAACAAGTGGTTCCTGGCACAACAAACGTCGCCCAACAGCAGTTATTTTATTGCTGTTAATTACTGACTCGTTTCTGCCATTTAGTGTCAGTGCACAGTTAAAGTCTAAGGTAATGGTACAGTTGTTTTCAAGTTACCCCCTCTAAAAATCTGTGATCTTAAGTTGGACCTTTCAAGGTCAAAGGTCATGGTGCCAAATATGCGACTTCCTGTATCGTGGTACTGGTAAATATCTCTATTTTCAACGAGTTTCGGACTATAGCCCTCTGAATATCCATGACCTTGAGTTTGACCTTTCAAGGTCACTTACAGGTCAAGGTACCAATCAAAAACCCATATAGGATTTCTTATATGTTGATAATAGTAAATATCTCTCAATTTTCAAACATTTTTGAGTTATAGCCCCCTGAATAATAGCCTATCCGTGACCTTGAGTTTGACCTTTCAGGGCCATTCAAGGTCGAAGATCTTTCTGCCAAATAAAAGCCCACATTACAAGTTCCTGTATGTTCTTCATAGTAAGTATCTCTGTCTTCAACCGTTTTCAAGTTATAGTCTCCTGAAAATCCGTGAACTTGATTTTGACCTTTCTTGGTCACTCGATTACCTCCAAAATTTTATCACTTTGGGGACAAATGCCCAAATATCCTGAAAGTTTCATGTAATTTTATGCAGCCGTTTTTCTTTATTGTTGCTAACAACCAAAGAAACAAACAAATAAACTCGACCAAAAACAATACCTCGTCGGACTCCGACCGGGCGAGGTAAATATTCTTAACTCACTGGGGCACGGTGGGACATATATTTACAGGATAGTGGATCAGGGACGGGCCACCACACGCCACACCAAGGAATGGGAGTGCTTATGCAGGCAGCTTGTAGATGCCAGGGTTGGCGGTTTGGCGGCCACTTTAAATAATAGTATCAATACACATTTAAGTTATTTAACACAAAATCATCAAATTGATTAGTTGCTGGTTCCTTGAAGGCAGTGATAAGAAACAGAGAAGTGAGCATGGAAGTGAAAAAGTTATTATATGACAGTATTGTGATACCAACTCTAACGTATGGAAGTGAAGCATTGACGTTGTTGGAGGGACACAAGTCAAGAGCGAGAGCAGTGGAGATGAGTTATTTGAGAGGAGCATGTGGAGTCACATGGAGAGACAGACTGACAAATGAGAACGTGAAGGAGCGTTGTAGTGTGGATGTAGATGTGATAGGAAGGGTTAGGAGAAACACATTAAGGTGGTTTGGCCATGTGGACAGGATGGAGAGTGAGAGACTGACGAGGAGAGTGTATGCGAGTGAGGTGGAGGGGAAGGGGAAGGCCAAGGATGGGATGGAGGGATGGAGTGGAGAGGTATATGAGAGAGGGAGTTGTGAATTGGGAACAGGGCGGTGAAATGGCTGGGGACAAGGCGACGCGGAGGCGATTTGTTTGTGGCCACCCCGCATGGGATTAAGGCATCTGGCAATAGATAGATAGATAAATTAGTTCTCTACAGTCATATGCTGATTTTCTCTGCTTAATTTAGCTAGTGATATCGCAAGTGGAGAAAAGGTAAAAACAAACGAATGTAATGAGAAAATTTACATAATTTTGCATCTTTTCAAGATTTTGATAGTTTTTATTTATTTATTTATTTTTTTTCAAGTTTTCAAGGTTGGGGTCCATTATTCAAGATCTTGGAAACATTTTCAAGCAGTGGCAACGCTGATTAACAGTAGACTCAATTTTATCATGTTTTTCTGAGGACTTAGATTCGGTACATATAGATTTAGGAATATATCTATCTACAGCCAGACGCCTTAATTCCGTAAGAGGCGACACACAAACAAATCGTCTCCATGTCGCTCCGTCCCTAGCCATTTTGCTACCCTCCACGCAACTCATAAACTTCTCTCATATACCTCTCTACTTCGTCCCTCCATCTCATCCTCGGTCTCCCCCACCCTCTCCCCCCTCCATCTCACTCACATACACTTCCCTAGTTAGTCTGTAAGTCCCTATCCCATCCGCATGGCCATACTACCTTAATGTATTTCTCCTAACGCTTTCTATCACATCCACATCCACACCACAATGCTCATTCACTTTCTCATTTGTCAGTCTGTCTCTTCATGTAACTCCATATGCTCCTCCCAGATAACTAGTTTCCACTACTCTCTTTCTTGCCTCTTGTCCCTCCAACAAGGTCCAAGCTACGCTTCACACGTTAGACTGGGGATCACAATACTGTCATGCTGCGACTTTTTTACTTCCATGCTCGCTTCCCCATTTCTTATCAATACTTTCAATGAACCAACAACCACATATATAATATAATACCATATAAGGCAGCTTGAATCAGCAAATCAAACGCCTTCACTCAACAGCAAAATACAAGGTTTTCCTCTTCTAATGATCAAAAACCGTAGCTTTATATAAACAGGTTCATAACTGTACGTGATTATACGGCCAGGAAATCGAATATTGATGAATGTAATAATGTGGAAGGTACTGAAGTCATTTTTTTCCTCTCTGTCTTCAGCGTACCCCTGTGTGTACTCATGAGGGTACGGGCCCGTTGCACACTGAGGCCGAACAGATAATAGCCGAATTATTGAAAGCATAATTGATTTCGTAACACCTCTTTCTTGGCGATTTATTTTGCATGTAACACCTGAAAAACGGGCCTGTTCACACTGAGGCCGAATCGGATAATGAGCGAGTTATAGGTGGCATAGAAGTTTTCCCAGGATCACTTCAGTGACGATTTATTTTTGATATAACACCTTAACATTCTCTTGCAAGCTGTTCGTGTCCTTTATCTGCACGGTTCACCTCAGTAACACATAGCAAGATATTGAGATATGTATAGCACAGTGAATCGTGAGGGAAGAAGCGTTGCGAATTTTTGAGTGTTACTTAAATGTTGAGGTAAATTGTTCCTTTGTGTACAGGTAGGTCGAGATGAAAGTTCGCACAACACACGTCTTCCTTAGATTACGTTCTGGCCAACCCGTCTCTCACCGACAGACAAAATGTAGATGAGGGAGAGACGAGGTTCGCCCAGAGCGTGATCCAGTGAACCAGCGTGTTCTTTTTCCACTTCATATCCCGACCTGCACTATCGGACAGTTTACATCAGGATGTGTCTGGTTATGGCCTGGGTGGGGAGACTCCCTGAGCATTGGCTACCTCTCTCAGGAAATGTGGGTAGTTTTGATCTGTTTTTCTTCTGTCTATGTGTCATTTTCTGTGGTGCCACAGCACGTGAGGGGTGGCCTCGACAAAGGACCTCTGTAGAGTTATTGGTTTCCCTACTCAGTAACGACGCCTCTTCCTGCGGCACATCACCACCCTCCCTTACTGTTTCTCGCACCTGATCACCCCATTTTTTTCTCCGTCTGTCTCTCCTTTTTATAATCAGCCACACCTTTCACGCACTTTCCTAGTCAGTCTCTCACTCTCCATCCACCCAACGTGGCCGAGTACCTTAGTGTTTTTAACTCTTCTTCTTCTTCTTCTTATTCTAATAATAATAATAAGAAGAAGAAGAAGAAAAAATAAGAAAATAATAATAATAATAATAATAATAATAATAATAATAGCAGTAGTAGTAACAGTAGCAATAATGATTCATCCATCCATCCATTATTCAATCCTATGTCGCCCTATAGAGGAGCGTATGAACCCGGGGCTAGGCAAGTTGGTCCTGACATTTAAGATAAGTGACCAGCCTCACTCATCCCTGAGTGGCATTATGTTAACAATAAACCCCAACCACCCCTTGGATATGAACCTAAACAGGCTTAATCCGATTGGAGCACCTTAATTACCCACTAAATCACCAGGAGCGTTATTTTGGTTGTATGGTTACCACCCAGCGTAGTAAATGGTGTCCTAGTGTACAGGGAACCATTTGTATAATAATAATAATAATAATTTATTATTATTATTATTATTATTATTATTCATTCTCATCGTAAATGTTCAATCTCATCTTAAACGTCAGGACCAACTTGCCTATCCCCGGCCTCCTACGCTCCTCATGGGACAATGTAGGATTGGATGATGGATAGATGAATAATAATAATAATAATAATAATAATAATAATAATAATAATTATTATTATTATTATTATTATTTTTATTTGAGATTTCGAGCAATTTCAACACATACTGTACATCATAATCACAGTTATTTCTACTTGTCCGTCTGATCCTCTTCTTCATTCCATAAACACTTGTAAGGTAACTTGTTTCATTCCTCTCTCGCACTGTTAAATAAGTTTTGTGACGTAATATTTTTATCAGTTACAAATTACCTCTGTCTAACATTGCGATTGTCGTACCGGGTATAAGCATTCTTTCTCACCTTATTTAACATATGGCAGTCAGTTTGTTATTGTGTTTTACAGTGCTTACCACTTTCAGTGTGATTTTTTTTGTCATACTTGTCTTCTTCATACAATTTTAACTTTTCGATGAGACTTTTCGAACTGGAGGGATTATGTAGAGTCGTGATCAACCCCTTGACTGTGAGAATCAAGTAAAAGAGTTGACTAAACCTGTTATGTACCGGTAGCAGCCTGAGTCAAATGAACAACACAGCATCACTGTATAGAAGTTACGATGAAATGGCGAACTTCTGTATTAATTTGCTGCGCGGTGAATGACTCAGGAGGAACACAGACTGGTGCAAATGTAGGTAAATGTAGAAAAAGAACGTTGCCTGGCCCGTCATATTCCTCCATCATCTGCCTGAAAGAAATTACGAGTTCTATACCTCAGCTTCTCGTAGGAAAACTCGAGTCTCAGTCATTTCACCGGAGTTTCTTGGCATTAATCTTCTCGTGGAACATTTTCAAATCTCGAGCCTCAGTAATGATTGTATGCGTAATATCAGCCGCTTCATATTAATACGTGGTGGTGCGCCAGTCCTGAGATCAGATATGCAGAGTAAAAATAAATAGGCTATATGTTTAAGATTTTGATACTCTCTGTGATATATAATTTGAAACATAAGACGAGGAACCTTGAAGCACGGTACTGCTTATTCTGCGTTATTCTCCAGACTTTTATCACCAATTTAGATGAAAAAAAATATCGTCTCCCGAAAGCCAAAGTCTTCCCTTTTTCATCTCAATCTATCTTCAGTTGTATAATGTTAAAGATGATGAGATAGTCAGGTGATTGTGGCGAGTTGAAAGATGGAGGAACTGGGTTTTTGAGGCATTAAGAGTAATAACGTTCCTCCTGCCATACACAAAACTAAGAGGCAAACCATAAAATAGGTGCGCCAACCCTTCATTCCGTAATTATTGTATTGACCATTGTGATGGACGCTGTGAGAAGCGGGTGGAAAAGGGCTGGATGTACAGCTCAGAAAGAAGTAATTGATGAACAGCTGGAAAAGAGTAGGTGAAAAGACGAAGCCTTGAGGAAAATCGCTATTTGACAGTTTTAAAGGAACAGTGACCGACCACAACTGCAATTATATGCCGACCGGAGAGGAAACATGAAGCCAAAGAAAGAGGGATGATAATCGTCGGTGTGTAGTTTGGAAATTTAAGATTTATGCAAGACTCTGTAAAAAACCTTCGACATGTCTCGGGTTTCACCATAATCCTAAAACGAAGATAACCAGGAGAGAGAGAGAAATTCTATATCACCAGTGGAGCTTCTCTAAAGGAACCCAGAGACCAGAGTTTTGGTCAGAAAAAAGTTGTGAAACGAAGGATGTTTCAAAAATTTCCAGTTAATAAGTAATTCACAGACTTATGAAATATAAGACATAAGAGCAGATTGGCGATCATTTTAGGTTTGGAAGATGGCACCATTCTTTCTCTATTTGTTTTCTTTCCTCTCCTCCTTCTCCTTCCCTTCTTCTTTCGCTTTTTGTGACATTCACTCTCTGCCTTTTCTTTCTTTCGATTTAAGTTGTGTCATTCCCTCCCTTCTCTTCCTTTGCTTTGCCTAATCACTTCCTCCCTGCATTTCTTCTCCTCTTTCACTTTCTCATTACCTTCTTCCTTTATCCTTATCCTTCTTTTTCTGTCATTCTCTTCGTTCCTAGTAATTCATTGGACACTCCGTATAATTCTCTTCCTTCCTTCGTTTTCTGTCATTCTCTTCGTTCCTATTAATTCATTGGACACTCCGTATAATTCTCTTCCTTCCTTCTTTTTCTGTCATTCTCTTCGTTCCTATTAATTCATTGGACACTCCGTACTATTCTTTTCCTTCCTTCGCTTCTTACTTGCTTTTATTGCCGTCCGTTCTCCTTCCTTCCATTCGTTTCGTCGCTTCACCCATTTTCATTCTTCCGGTTCTCTGTATGTTATCACTTTCGTTTCGCTATATTGCATTCCCTGTATATCCTTTTCTATCATTTCTTCACGTCCCTCTTTTTCTCTCATCCTTCGCTTTCTCTGACACTATTTCTCTTCCTTTCCTGTCCACCCCCCCCCCCCTCTTCTCTCTCATTCCATCCCTTCCAGTTCTCAGTCTCTCCCTCCTTCCATTCCAGGTTTTCGTCCTCCCTACTATACACGTATACAGTATTTTATATTCCTTTCCCATCCTAACTATTTTTCATCATATCCTCCAGCCCTCCGTCTACTTTTCATTTCTCACTTCTGTTCCTCTACCATTTCTTTCTTATATTTACAGGTGTCCCCCTCTTACATGCCTGTTCAGTTTCTTCATTATCTTCCTTCCTTCTCCCCCTCCCTCACATATTTCCTCATTCATGTCCATCTTCTTCTGTGTTCGTCTCCCCCTAACCCTGTCTTTTTCCTGACTGTCTTTCTTTTCATTCTGTACATTCCTCCATCTCTGTCTTCTTCTACCGTCTCCATCTGTCTCTAATCTTGTCCCATTCCTCACTCATCTCCTCCATTTCCTTCATCCCTCCTCATTTCTATTTTTTCGTATCCCCTTCTCCCCTTCCTGTCTCAGTCTAAATGTTCTCTACATCTCTCCAAACCTCCTTTCCCCTCACTGTTCTCTTTCATCTCTCCATTACTCCACACTTCCCATTTCCTTCTCATCCTCTCATCCCCATTTCGGCCTGTCTTTGTCATTTACTTAGTACTTCCTTCTCTTTAATTTCCTCTTCGTTCTTCGTCTGCATCTGCCTCCCCTCCTCTGGCTAACCTTGTCTTTCCCTTCCGGTGCTCATGTCTTCCTCGGAAATTCTTGTACCTTCAGTTTAGGACGGCCTGGTTGGTTCCAAGACCAGCAAACACGACAAATGCACTCCAGTGTATCTGTTTTTAGCACTCTCTCTCTCTCTCTCTCTCTCTCTCTCTATCTCTTTCTCTCTCTCTCTGCCACAGTGTTGTTTCTTTATCCCTTTACTCTAGCTACCTCAACTGTCACTGCTCTTCTGAATTATACGAGTATACTTGCATCCCGCCTTCATCTCGGCGGGCGCGAGGCATGTCAGGCAATACACTCTTAACCCTTTTCTGTTCAGCTCTTTAATGCAGGAGTTAATCAATACTCTCAGTTATTCATATATGCAACACGTCAGCTCTGGAACTGTTGCCCTCAGTCTGTATTTCCCATTGCCTATGACCCTCAGCCTTTTAAACAAAGTTTGTTCAGACATCTTAAAATGAATGGATTTTGAATTTGGATTTTTTTTCACATTTTCCTTGGAAAGAACAACACTGCAGGCTCTAGCCTTTGGTTCTTTCCTCGCTGCATGGAAGATATACTGTGGTGTACAGCCCTTACCACAAGAGACACTTCTGCGTTTGTATTCTTCTGTCGTGTTAAATCTTTATGCCTTCTACCTTATGTATGAGAGAAAAAGATGTTACGTTGGTAGGTTACTAAAAGGGGTGAAAAGTTTTTATGTAAATAGTAGAGCGTGTGTAAGAGTGGGAAATGCTGCGAGTGATTGGTTTCCTGTGAGAGTGGGGCTGCGACAGGGATGTGTGATGTCGACTTGGTTGTTTAATATGTACATGGATGGTGTTGTAAGGGAGGTGAATGCAAGAGTTTTAGGTGGAGGTCTGAGTCTGGTGAATGTTGATGGTGGAGAGTGGAATCTGAAGCAGCTGCTGTTTGCAGATGATACTGCACTGGTGGCTGATTCAGAGGAGAGATTGAGACAGTTGGTAGAGGAGTTTGGAAGGGTGTGTGAAAGGAGGAAATTGAAAGTAAATGAGAATAAGAGTAAAGTGATGAAGTGTACGAGGTTGGTAGATGGTAGGGGGATGAATATAGTTTTGAATGGCGAGTTGCTTGAGGAGGTAGAGTGTTTTAAATATCTAGGGTCACATGTTGCTGTGGATGGAAGAATAGATGCAGAAGTGAAGTTTAGAATAAATGAAGTAGGAAAGGTGCTGGGAGGAGTGAAAAAAGTGTTTAGATGTCGTTCGCTTAGAATGGATGTAAAGAGAAGGCTGTATGAGGGTGTTGTGGTACCGACTGCATTATATGGGGCTGAAACATGGAATATGGGTGTAGCAGTGAGGAAATGATTGAATGTAATGGAGATGAGGTGTCTGAGGAGTATGTGTGGAGTGACGCGTATGGATCGAGTGCGGAATGATGAAGTGCGAAGGAGAACTGGAGTTGTTCGGGAGATGGCTGGCAGAGTTGAGCAGAGGGTGTTGCGATGGTTTAGGCATATGGAGAGAATGGATAATGAGCGATTGGTGAAAAAGATAACTAGATCTGATGTGAGAGGTGTAAGGCTAAGAGGAAGACCACGAATAGGATGGATGGACAGTGTGAAGAGAGCACTGGATGCGAGAGGGATGTCTGTTGAGCAAGGAAGAGTGGCTGTGCGTGACAGAAATGAATGGAGAGAAATTGTGAATGAATAAGTGATGACGCAGCCCTGAGGGGATATTCTCCCGCATTTGGTCTGATCAGCTATTTCAGGTCAGGTGCGGGTAAGGGGATGAGTCTGTTATGATGTGGCAGGGGTAAACCAGCTCTGCTGTCGGGCCCTGCTGCGGATGTCACTGATTGCATTGCGCAGTTGACCCTTGTGCGGTGTGGTGCGGTGAGGATCTGTCCGTTCTCCCCTTTGTGGTTAAGATGCGAATGAATGTATTTGAATGGATGAGTAAATGGGGAGTGTATCGTCCTGTCTCGGCTACCTCCCTTTCCTTGGGGGAAGCAGCCTAGGTATATAGATAGACGATTTAAAACATGGTTGATGATGATGATGATGATAATGATGATGATGAATACAGGTGGCAGTTCAAAACGTATTTCATTCATGATAATGATGAAACAGGTAAGCGTTCAAAACGACCTATCATTCGTGATGATGATGATGATGATGATGAGGAGGAGGAGGAGTGGGAATGCCAGTAATTATCATTGTACCATTTTTCGTTTTTTATCCTTTAGCAAGAATGTTAAAATAAGTGAGGACATTACAAAACACGGACTGTAGCAATTGCACTTTTAATGCATGTATACCGACATACAATCTGCAATGGATTATTTGTGAAAAGTGTTGTGTTTTGAAGTCTGATCATTGTTGGTGTATTATATTGTTTATATATTACCACTCTCAGGTTCATAGACTCACATTTAGCAGAGGAAAATTGTCTACTGTTAGCTGGAAGATAATAACTGAGTTGTCCCGACAGTGAGATACAGCAATTATCAATAAAACTAGGCGAATAAGCACTAGCGTGTGTGTGTGTGTGTGTGTGTGTGTGTGTGTGTGTGTGTGTCTGTCCACATTTGACCCCCTCGGATTTTGAAGTGCCATACGTCAAAAAACGCTGAACGACGAGCCGACAATAATGGTGTAAAATTACAAGTGCGTGCAGTCACTTGCGCGCAAGCCATGCACACTTTCGTGCCGGATTTTCTCCAGACATTAGGAACCCTCTAGCAGGCATACCAGTGGGTGCAATGAAATGAAATTTCGCATGGGTTATGCCCAGATTGTCAGAGCAGATCCATGTCAAGTTTGGTGTCAGTGCGTGTCTCGGGGTCTAGCGATTGTTGGTAACTACAGCACAGTATATTAGTTGTGAAGTTCATATGATAAACCTGTATAAAACCGTCTGGCCTTTGCTAGAATATAGAGTTTTCCCAGTCATTACAGGGAAATTCGTTCTGTGTTTATGGTACCACTCATTCTGCCAAACAGTGTAGAATGGCAACAGTAACTAGTGTGAATATACCGGGCCACGCTGTGTATGGGTTTCCAATACTGCGTCTTGCGAGCTGAACCCTGGCACCCGGAGATTAGAATAGTCAGTTGGATAGATTTACTTTGCATGTGTTAGCGGCAACAGATTGGCGGGCCCATCCCTGCGGTATTGATGGCATATATCACACCCTCAGGTACACAGTGGTGCCGCAACACTGAACCTAATTGTTGGTGGAGTGGGAGGCTTTGTTGCCCTTCTACCGCAGCGATTTTTTTGGATATAAGCATTTATCCTCCTGCAGGGTACTATGTAAACTGTGTCAGTACTAGAAGTGAGTTCATGAAATTAATATCAGTCTGTAATATTAATAATAAATCTGTAGAAGGAAGGTGCTAAGAAGTCTCTTGTAACCTCTAATACGGCACTGAGTCACACTAACCCTCCACCTCTGACAATATTGACGGTACATATTGTTTTTGTCTTGTAAACATTAGAGAGACAGTTCAGGACTGTTCTCGTTACGCTGAGCAAACTTGAGATTATCAGTCAATGAGGAGAGGAAGCACGGGAGGAGGCGAGAGATGGATGTATGGAATTATAGAATACTAGGCGGCTGCGTGTTGTAGTATGGGGGAATATTCGTTGGCTGCTTTCCTTGTCAGCGTCTCAACAGGCAAGACTTTATGTTTATATCTAGAGCTGAAATAGAGACCTGGATTTGTAAAGTGACGGTGGCGTGTCGTAGTGTGAGGAAATTTCTTGATGCTTTCCTTGTCAGCCACGCTAGGCAAGAGGGTGGGAACACACTGAGACGTATCACAAAAAAGATGCAGCAGAGAGGCTGAATGGAAGCAGAAAGATTAGAAGTGGGTAAATATATGCCAAGCAGCAAGTGGAAATTGGGAGTGTGTGTTTACATGCATATTTCTCTGCACACATAGTCACAAAGGCACACACTAGCCAGATACTGTGTCCCAGCAGAATTCTTTTAGAGAGGAAGCTGACGGTGCAGGCAGATGAAACTTGTTCCCTGTGTTACGTGGGTGTATTGTGGACGTTGATTGTGATATTTTAGCTGGCAGAGGAGACTTTGGGTAGTATTCTCGTTGCTCAATGTGTTCCCCAACACTCTTCTAATCAGAGTATATCTGTACCTAGTGTAGGTTAATGTATTTATGTGTAATCATATGTAATCCATGGATATACTGGTAAATTGATTTAAAGGATATGTAAGAGAATAACAAGTTGCGATATGCAAATAAACTTTTCAAAGTACCAGAAAGCTTCCTTAGCTGACGAAGATATGGTCCTTCTAAGCATTTTTTCCTAACCGATTTATTTTGCTTATCACGCCTTTACGCGTGTTGACTTTTTTTTTTTTTTTTTTTTTTTTTTGGCTTACTCGTATTATGGATATATATTCCTGATGATTAATAGGGAGGACCTGTATTCATGAAAGAAAAAAAGGAATGCTAGATGTAATTCCTCAGGTTATAAAGTTCCTCTAAGTTGAAAATAATCATCTGGAAACTTGCAGGAATTTAATAAGTAATGAATGAGCACTCGGTGGGTGTAACATCTGTGCCTACCAACTGGCCGTGCACTTTAACGTTTCTGGGAAAAGAGACGATTAATAGAAGTTGCTACGAAGACTGGGTAAGAAAATGAGACAAAGGACATTATCTTATTTCTTTCTTAACAATGATTTTGTGTAAGGAAAGCAATCCATAATATAGTACAGGTGCAATGGAAATTCTGTTTTGTCTGCAGTAGACACGGATGAGCAGTTTCTTAAGATAATGGATAGTAAACAGTGACAGTGGCTGAGTTGAATGAGGGTAAGAAATGCACCTCATAAGGTACCGGTATTGTTAAAAATATAATCATTATTCTAAACCCGTGCTGGAATCCTGAGCGTCATTCCTGGAAGAGTTTCCTGTTTCAGCGGGTGAGGAAATAAAAAAACATAATGACATGCTTATGAGAGGACAGGAGCTGAGGTGCAGCTATAACCACTAGTATTTTATAGCCAGTGACTTGATAAAGGAATATATTTCAGAGGAATATCACTACAGTTGTTTTGCGCTAACTTGGTCAAGATTTTCACCTTTGCCACTTAGATCGTTTTTGACGTAGATCAGGGTTAGAGAAAACAATACTACATCTCTATATCTTTTTCATTGCACTTCTTTATGACAAGCATCATATAGTAGCTTTAATCTATTGTGACAACTCAACATTTAAGATGGAGGGATGGCATTTTAGGGCCAAGTTAGAGTAAAATGGGTATAATAACAGCAGTGGATGATCAGCAGTGGTTATGAGTAGATACACTCATACATCACTGTTACTGTACGTTACCGAGAGCAGCATTCCAGTAAACAATGGGCATAGAAAGATGGAATGTTCCGATATGAAATTAACGTAATACAAGACTATTGAGACGTCATGGGAGTGAAATGGTTAAATAATTGACCCAACAATAGGCCAGAAACAATGTGGCTTCAACTCGTGACCAACTGTTGATTAAATATATAAAGAGTTAAACGTGAATTATTTGACGGTGCGTTTTGTCACCAGATAAATTAGGGTTGCAGCTAAAAATGGAATACTAGGAAAACGTTTGTCAGAGAGAGGAAAAGGGACAGCATAGAAGATCATGGAAGAAAATATGAACGTTTAGGAAAGGCAGGGGGATACAGGAGAAACGTAAGAGAAAAGGAGGAGACTCGGAGAATATACAGTAAGTGAGAGGGGCGAGGGGGGATGGAAAGTTAGACAGAACACGAGAGGAAAGGAGAGGAATCTTAAAAGAGGGATGCTGGGAGAAAGTACAGTAGAGATAGTAGGGAGGAAGAGAGAGAGAGAGGAGGGGGTAAGACAAACCTTAGAGAAGCTAGGAGAGAAGGCAGAAGAGTTGGAAAGAATCGAGGAAGAAGAGACGAAGAGGGGAGAGGAAGGAGATAAAAGATAAATAGACCCTGACTGAGTACAGCTACAAGAGAACACGGGAAGAAGTGAGAAAAAGTATGGAGAAGAGTGAAAGAAACTCGGAAAGAATGGATAATAGTATGAGGGAACTATAGGGGGGGAGCGAAGGAGAGTAAAGAAGGAGGAGAGAGGAATGAAAGCATCAAGAGAGAGCCTGAGGAAAGGAATAAGGGTGATCATTGGGAAGGAGGATAAAGGAGAGAGGAAAGAGAGATTTCTTAAAAAGGAGCGCAGGGAAAGAGAGAAATAAAAGAGCGGGTGGAGAGAGGGAGGGCGAGAAAAAGAGGAGAGGAGATTAGAAAAACTTAAAGAAGCAGGTTTGGAGAATGAGAGAGATGGGAGGGAGGGACAGGGAGAGGAGGAAGACGGGAGAGAAGGGAAATGTAATGAGAGAGAGAGAGAGAGAGAGGTAGGGAGCGAGGGAGGGAGGGAGAGTGAGAGAGAAGAAGAAGAAGTAGAAGAAGAAGAAGAAGGAGGAGAAGAAGAAAAAGAAGAAGAGAGGAGAAGGGTGACCGGGAGGAGAGCGATTGGGTGTAAAAAAAATTGATGAGTCGGTGGGGAGCTGTTGTGATGGAGTAGGCCCTAACTCACCCTGTCTTGTGTTACTGGTGGTGGTGAGCGTAATGGTGGGCGTTGTTATGAGATTCGGTAGTATGGTATGGTCTGACTGCCTTAACCGTGAGGTACATAAAATCGTCCGTCTTAAGTCGGAATAAGGTTTTTACTCTTGTCGTTGTTATGAGGTTCGGCAGTGTGGTTTGGTTCACACGCCTTTCACACTTCATGCACTCATCACACAAGTTTATTTACGTAATGATGGAGTTTCCATACTGAAAGGGTTATTTACAGCCTTTAGCTACCCGTTCAGTACCAAAGGTCTTTTCTAATTTGAATATTAACCTTGAAGGTAGCAAGAATATAGTGGAGAATGACGGCTACGGGCTGAAGAGTTTAACTTTTGCTGCGGCAGGTAGTGTGAGGTAAATGCAATTGTATCATGCATGCAAAAATACAGTAAAATAGACTCTTGTGCATGCAGAGAAAACGTGTAAACTTTTAACTTGTCCTGTGATATGCATGTCGATGTGAAAGAATAACAAAATAATGTTACTGGGTCATAAATGAGACTAGTATAAAAAGCCACATGATTTCAGTGTTGGCATGTTTGGAGGGGTGATATTCCAGGGTATTCAGTGAGTAGTAGTAGAAGTAGTAATAATAATAATAATAGTAGTAGTAGTAGTAGTAGTAGTAGTAAGCTAACAGGAGCTCATTCTACATGTAAAATATCAAGGTGATACCTGACCTCCTTCCCCCTTTTTGTTTCCTTTACAGGTTTTGGAGGGGGTGGTAATGGTAGAAAATTTTATATAGGAGTTGACATTTCTATGGAACCAGACGAACTGACCTGAGAGATTTCGTTGAAATCCACGTGCTTACTGTCCCCTATTACTGTGCGTTTTTATTTCTGGGAGGGGGCTGATCCCACGCGAATCACTGGGGGGTCACGCTCCCCATCTTTCGCATTACGGATGAGAGTCCATTGTGCAACAAGTAGGCTACTAAGATATCAAAGCCATGTCTGCCCTTCTTTCATTATTTCTAAGAATTTTGTATTTGAGTACGAAGGATTACCTAAAAATAATGGTTGGGATACTGTACATAGTGGAAGACCTTCGGAGTAATCAGGCGAACTCATTTGGAAAACTTCATTCAGATTCATCAAATAGCAAAGGAGGATGCACAGACAAACACATAGACGCAGACAGGTTATATCTCGCGCAACGGTATAGGGACGACTTCTTGAAAATGATACCATCCTGTGAAACCGGACTGATAATGTCTTTATCCCCAACCAGAATATGAAATGCGATTGCTTTCGAGATTTTGTGTGTGTGTGTGTGTGTGTGTGTGTGTGTGTGTGTGTGTGTGTGTGTGTGTGTGTGTCCTGGGTTTCTCTTCATTACAGCAGAACCGTCTGACGTCAGCTGAAATACAATGTAAAATAAGTAGACAAATTTTCAGCTAAAGGAGAAACTAGACAGAGACTTTCGTTCCGATTTCGTCCTTAGTTCAATGGTGGAATAACCCAGAACTATGGCTTAACATCCTTAACATAACACGTCCTCGTAACTAGCGCAATATTCTAGTGTTAACCCCTCCATACAGGTCAGTGGCAGAATAAGACAATAATACAGCTTTGTTTGACAAGGCAGTTCTAAGCGACCAGCAGTGTATCCTCTTGTTAATCTGTTACAGCATGCCACTGAAGAAAAAAAATGGCAGTTCGCGGCCAAGATAAAGTGGAAAGACTATAATAGTGGTGATGGGGGCAAAAATGTAAAGTTAGTAGGTGTGGTTGTGGGTATTGTTATTGTAGTAATGGTGGTGGTGGTTTAAATCGAGTTGTGGGTTGCTACTGTGCTACCGGTAGTTGTTTTAGTAGTAATAATGGTATTGTCATTGGTGTGGTGGTAGTGATGTTCGATAATGCAGTCCAAGTAGCAGTGATGTAGTGGCATAAATGTAGTTGGTGCTCGATGTGGTGTTAGTAGCTGTGTTGGAAAAATGAATAAATAAATAAATACTAAAATAAAAATAAAAATAAAAGTAAGATAAAAAAAGGGTAGTTGTGGTTGTAATGATGATGTATACTGATGCGGTAGTAATAAGGAATTTGGTTGTTGTGGCAACCGAGAGTGTAGTGTTGGATATCGTGTGGTAGTAATGGTGGTGATGGCATAATTGAGGTGACGACTCATGTGGTCTGTACATTTGTGGTGGCAAGAGTGAATAACTGGTAATGGTGGTACTAATGATGTTTGGTAGTTCTACATGTGATTGGTGGTGTTGATGGCTGATGCAGTTGTGGAAGTGGTGATACTGAGTATTTGCAGCAGTACTGGAAGGGCCTCGCATGTAGATTAACTAAATGAGGCAGTTTCTCTCCACGTTGATTGGGATGAATCTGTTAAGTAAATACGGTTGGCAGGACCATGATTTACCCATTCAGCTGGTGAGAAGTCTTAGCTGCCTTATTCTTGCTACTACAGGACAATCAAATTCACTAGAAAAGCAGTTCGTCGTGTGAGGGTTAAAAACAGACTCCAGTCAGCCTTTCAGTCCGTGAAGAATGTTAACTTTTCGGTACCAACACACGATACTATTCAGCTTAGGAGCGGTCATTCATCGTAAAAAAAAAAAAAAAAAAAAAAAAAGCAAAGTAGAAAAACCATCATCGACGATAATTTCTTCACTCCTTCGACGTGGTTCACATTTTTCTAAGGCTGCCTCTAGACGATTTTATTCAACTTGGAATGGACCTCTATGAGTAAAGGCATTAAATAACGCAAACTCATCCAGTTCGATAATCCTCCAGCTGATTAAAATTGTCTAGAGCTAGAAAATAGGTTAATAGGATGAAAGAGTTTAACAGCTACGGTCGGAAGATGTGCATTATTGCTTTAATGTAAGTGAGCGGATGTTTGTTGCTTATTCTTCATGAGTAAAACGTGATAGAACGTCATGAATCGGCAGTGGCCGACTGCCTGCTTATCGCATCTGCTGAGGAGACTGTTCTCTATGTACTATTGGTCAAGATCTAAAGAGATCTTGCTATGGGTCACAAAAGTATCGGTGCTCAGGGGGTCCGATGCCTACCGAAAACATTCGATCTGCTGCTGATGGTTACCAACGTCCCATTCTGTATGAACAAAGCCTTTTTATATAAACATAACAGTTACTGTACATTTGCAACAGGATATTGCCAGTTGGCGATATATGACACCTCCCGACATCAGGGCAACCAACGGGTGGTGGTCGGACATTAATATTTCAGCGACCTTCGTTCTGTGGTCCCAAATGTTTCACTCATATTATGCAGCATAGTCATGACATTGGGTAACACACACAGAGGAAACTCTTTTACCTTTACCATGAAATATTATATATGAGACAGAGATCAACTAGACTCCGTGGGAGTAACTAAACTCAGCTAATAAAGCATCCAGTAGCAATACGGAGTCTTTAAGAATAACCTGAAATCCTGATGGTATATCTACGGGCCCATATCTCATATATTCTTGCTACCTCCAGATGATTATATTTAGGTTTAGGGAAATCTGTTATAGTAAAGAGGTAAATGAAGACTACATCGAACCTCTGCTGATCGAAAGACTCACCACGACATCGGACTGAATGGGGTTTAGGTGTAGAGGAAAAGCCGATGCACTGCCAAGCATAAATACGGGTGCGTTTTCTTCAGTGTCTTGACAGATTGTGAACTGATAAGTGGAAATGTGGCATGTTGTCAGTATACCGTGCGTGAGGAAAACCTCCTCCAAACTTTAATCCCTTTGAGTTGCACTCCTTCACTCCCTGAGGCAACTGCTGTTTGCCACCCAGAGTTTTCAAGTGTTTATTTTTGTTACGCCATGCAGCTGTTGTTGTTGTTGTTGTTGTTGAGGCTGCTGTTGTTGTCATTGCTGTTGTTGTTGCTGAACCCTGGTCTTCCTGACCGAGCAGACCTGTCGACTGGAAACAATTACCTGTCTCCATGGAGTTGTCCCATAGGTTCTGTGCACAGCTGATGTTGTGTATGGGTCTTAGTGTGGCATGTAAACCTGGTTCAGCAATTGTGTACCTGCTTAATTTGTTCTTGTTATCTCCAGACTACTTTATTCATAACAGGGGAAACGTATCGAATTCCACGAGTTAGTTGCAGCCTGCCTTTAAACCTTCATTAATAAACGTCATTGTTACGTTAAATATAATTGTTTAGATATAGTGAAACTGATATATATATATATATATATATATATATATATATATATATATATATATATATATATATATATATATATATCAATTAATCAATCATTTCCTGGGGCACCCCACGGGATGCATAGGACATCAATGAACTCTCTTCACCAATATTTGTCTCTTGCCATCTCCATCAGGTCCCTCCAACACTCCTCTCCTACTTCTTTTTTCATTGTCCTCAACCAGGTTTCCCTCGGCCTACCTCTACCTCTTCTTCCTCTAGCAATCCACTCTGGCACATCCTGTATTAAACAACCTTCTTTTCTGTATATGTGCCCCAGCCACTTCCGGCGCGACAGTCTCACATATTCATTAACTGGTTCCACTCTCGTAATATCCCTTACTCTTTCATTTGTAACTCTGTCTTGCCACTTTACCCCAAGAATCCTTCTCAATATTTTATTCTCAAATCCTAATACTTTCTGATCTGTTGCAATTGTACTGTACCATGACTCATCCCCGTAAATTAAAATTAGTCTAACCATGGACTTGTAAATTTTCACTTTAGTATGTACCGAAAGCATATTATTATTCCAAACAGATTTCAACATTCCAACAGCTCGCCAAGCCTGTCTAATCCTCTCCTTAATTTCATTGTTTAATGATCCATTAGATGATACAATCGTTCCCAGATATTTAAAGTTTTCTACATTCTTCACCACATTATTCCCAATTACACAATCGATTTGGTTCTCCACGTTCATATTAATAATTTCAGTCTTTCCACAATTTATTACCAATCCCACTTTTTCTCCTTCCTCCACCAGACAATCGAGCACCCTCTGCATCTCGTAAATACTTCCGCAAATCAGTACAATATCATCAGCATAGTCCAAATCCATCAGCTTCTTATTTTCTTTCCAGTTAATTTCTGCACCTGTTCTCCTTACAACATTTTTCATAACATAATCCATAACCAAAACAAACAACAATGGCGAAAGAGCTCCTCCTTGAATCACTCCTGACCTAACTTGAAATGGATCACTCAAAGAACCACCCACCATTACCTTACAAAAAGTACCTTCATGCAGGCTTCTAATAATATTTACAAACTTTTCTGGTATACCATAGAATCTCATAATTTTCATCATAGCTCCACGTGAAACACTATCAAACGCCTTTTCAAAATCCACAAAACACATACTAAGTGGTATTTTCATCTCATTAGCTTGTTGCATTAGATGCCTTACAATAAAAATCTGATCATTACAACCTCGACCCTTTCTAAATCCCGCTTGTTCTTCTCTTAAAATTTTATCAATTACTGGCTCTATTCTGTTCAACAAGATTTTGGAAAAGACTTTTGCAACCACAGGTGTCAAAGTTATCCCCCTCCAATTGCCACACACACTTAAATCTCTCTTTTTTGTTATTTTTATAATCACTCCATTTTTCCACTCTTCTGAAATTCCACCATTATCCCAAGCCACATTAAAAAGTTTCAAAAGCGCATTCATCAACTCGTCATTTTCCACCTTAAGCATTTCAGGGAATATTCCATCCTCACCTGGAGCCTTAAAATTCTTTAACTCCTTTATAGATTTTGCTACCTCTTCCAGAGTTATATTCCCTGTTTCTATCTGCAAATCTCTCTCGGCTGGCAAAATGTCCTCTTCAGCTGGGATTGGTCTATTTAGAACAGATTCAGAGTGCTCTTTCCATCTTCCTTTTATATCCAAATCTTTCGTCATCAGATTACCATTTCTATCTCGTACAGGTATTTCCTTCCTTCTCTTTTCAGTCCCAGTTAACTCCTTTATGGCCTGATACGCTGCTCTTGTGCTCTGACCGTCATTTTTACTTAATTTAATTTCTGTCTCTGTCGCCTTTTCATCATATAGTCTCCTCTTATCACGTCTAACGAGTCTTTTTACTTCAGAATGTAAACTCCAGTACTTTGCTCTAAGTACTTCAACTACCTGGTCATCAACATGTTGTTCTTCACTTCTTAACTTAGCCTCTTTCCTTTTCTGAATTACATTCTATGTTTCATCTGACATCCACTTTTTCTTTCTCGCTTTTCCCTTTTTCTTAATAGTAACCTTAGCACTCTCATGCAAAACCTCTTTTACCTCTCTCCACATTTGATTAATATCATTGTCTTCAGATTCCATCAAAGTCTGCAGGACTAGAAACCTGTTTCTACATTCGCACCGAAACTTTTCCCTCGTGCTCTCATCACTTCTCAGCTCATCAAAATCATAATTATTACCTCCTGTACAATTACCATTAACGTTTCTCTTAAGTTTTATTTTAATCTTTGACACAACAAGTTGATGATCACTACCTACATCTGCCCCCCTCCTTACGCAAACATCTTGCAAATAACTCCTATGCCTTCTGCTAATTGCAATGTGGTCAATCTAGTTACAATATTTACCACATGGTGAAATCCAAGTAGTCTTATGTATTTTTCTATGCTCAAAGATAGTTCCACCAATTATAAGGTCATTTGCCAAACAAAAGCTTGCAAGTCGCACCCCATTTTCGTTTCTTATACCAACACCCTCCTTACCCATACAATCTTCAAAGCCATCCCTACTACTGCCAACAATCGCATTAAAATCACCAATGCAAACTAACACATCATGTCTTGCCACTCTATTCACTACATCCTGCAGCTTCTCATAAAAGTCATCCTTCATTTCATCAGCAGCCTCATTTGTCGGAGCCTACCCTACAACCATACTGATATTACCATGGTCAGATTTTAAGCGAGCATAAAGCAAGCGCTCATTAATTGGTTCAAACTCACATAGTGCCTTGCAAGCGTCTCTACTCAGCAGTAAGCCTACTCTTTGGTAATGATTTCCATCACTCCTACCAGAAACCAACATAGTAATACCATCTTCCAAATTCATTTTATCAACTCCAAGCAACCTCGTTTCTGTAAGAGCACAAATATCCATCTTGTATTCCTTGAACACTGAAATAAGTTCTTCCATTTTACCAGCCTGATTGAGAGTTCAAACATTCCAGTTTCCTATTCTTAAGGTTCTTTTTGGATGTATAAACTTATTTTTACACCGTGGGATTCTTAGCACCCCCTGCCCACTTAAGGGCTGCACGGAACTGAGGGCCATTGCTTCGTCACCAGAGTTCATCAAGATTTCTTAGGGAGTAAAATATTTTACCCTGGAGCCAATGCCAGTGACTCGCAGGAACCAGACAGTGGAGAGAGGAAATTAACTAAATGAAAGTAAAATGCAGAGGGTTTGGACAGACAAAGTACAAGGGAAAGAAAGAGAGCAAAAAGAATGTAGATAAAAGTGTCCCTTTTAGTCGCCTCTTACGACAAGCAGGGAATACTGGGGAAGTATTTTATCCCCCCTTCCCCAGGGGAAATATATATATATATATATGTGTATATATATATATATATATATATATATATATATATATATATATATATATATATATATATATATATATGTCACCTGATTGAGGGGGTAAATGGTGCTTACTTCTAACACATCCGGTTCAAGATGCACCATTTAAACAGAATAAATCCATCATGTACCAAAAATTAATCTCTTCAGTGCGGCTACGTATTTTTCCGTTTTGTTCTTGCTACCTTCAAACAATTTTATTCAGCTTAGGGAACACTTCGAACTGAGAGGACTAAGTATAACCTTTGTTAACCCTCTCAAAATATTTCCTAAAAGCAGAATAAAATCGTCTATAGCTCGCAAGAGTAATAGTCGTAGAAGCTGCAACCCTCAGCTCATCTCAGACATGAACCCAGTGCACTGCAAGCTGAAGCTGCCATTCTCCTGCAGACCACCATCCTCTTACCAGAGACAAGGGAAGGAATCGAGTGACAGTTATGTAACCGGGCAGTAAAGCCGGCCGATTATATCGACTGAAACCACATGAAGGCGTCCCTTCCCAGCCCCAGGTGGCATGAATAAAGTGCAACAGATATCCCCTGGCTGAACGCGATGTTTGCCACACTTCAGGTCAGTGACCATTCGTACTCGGTGCACTCTCCTTGCCAACTTGTACTGGGTTTATGTATAAAAAATGGTCCTGCAGCACAGAATATATCATGAGATAGGGTTCGTAATAATATACATGTCTGCATATATATATATATATATATATATATATATATATATATATATATATATATATATATATATATATATATATCTGTAACTGCAGAACCCCTGATTTACATAGTTTATTCTGGTAGGTGGGGACGCCCGCCATTCATTACTTCATGTAGTGGCGCCTTCATGTTACTTTACACTTGATTAATAAGCCAAATGGTTTCTTGAGGTCCAGGAAATTACCTTGAGTGGTAACCCTATAACTAAATAGACAACTGTGATCTAGTGGATTAAGATACCTAACCGCGTATGGCCAATTATGGTTTACAGCTGAGAGGTACTTAAAGTTTGTTACTCTTGTAATGTCACTGAGAGACGAGAGACTGGTCACTCACCTTAAATGTCGGCATTTAATAGCCAAGCCTCGGGCCCCTAGCTCCTGATGGTGCAGTGCAGGGTTTGGTGATAGATGTGTTGATTTAAAGAAAACGTGAATGGAAAGGAGAAGGGAGAAAATGAACAAATAATCTTGGGCAAAAATCGGTGAGGTGCGTGAGGTATTGTGTGAGCGGTGGAGGTGAAGGTGAGGCTCTGGTGTGTGGGCATAGTGCAGTATATCATGCAGTGGTGGGGGTGGGGGTGAGGCTCTGGTGTGTGGGCATAATGCAATATGTCATGCAGTGGTGGGGGTGGGGGTGAGGCTCTGGTGTGTGGGCATAATGCAATATGTCATGCAGTGGTGGGGGTGGGGGTGAGGCTCTGGTGTGTGGGCATAATGCAATATGTCATGCAGTGGTGGGGGTGGGGGTGAGGCTCTGGTGTGTGGGCATAGTGCAGTATATCATGCAGTGGTGGGGGTGGGGGTGAGGCTCTGGTGTGTGGGCATAATGCAATATGTCATGCAGTGGTGGGGGTGGGGGTGAGGCTCTGGTGTGTGGGCATAATGAAATATGTCATGCATTGGTGGGGGTGGGGGTGAGGCTCTGGTGTGTGGTCATAGTGCAGTATATAATGCAGTGGTGGGGGTGGGGGTGAGGCTCTGGTGTGTGGGCATAATGCAATATGTCATGCAGTGGTGGGGGTGGGGGTGAGGCTCTGGTGTGTGGGCATAGTGCAGTATGTCATGCAGTGGTGGGGGTGGGGGTGAGGCTCTGGTGAGAGGGCATAATGCAATATGTCATGCAGTGGTGGGGGTGGGGGTGAGGCTCTGGTGTGTGGGCATAATGCAATATGTCATGCAGTGGTGGGGGTGGGGGTGAGGCTCTGGTGTGTGGGCATAGTGCAGTATGTCATGCAGTGGTGGGGGTGGGGGTGAGGCTCTGGTGTGTGGACATAGTGCAGTATGTCATGCAGTGGTGGGGGTGGGGGTGAGGCTCTGGTGTGTGGACATAGTGCAGTATGTCATGCAGTGGTGGGGGTGGGGGTGAGGCTCTGGTGTGTGGACA
Source organism: Coenobita brevimanus (assembly GCF_032717465.1). NCBI lineage: Eukaryota > Metazoa > Arthropoda > Malacostraca > Decapoda > Coenobitidae > Coenobita > Coenobita brevimanus. The sequence continues at coordinate 6,996,023 of NC_137023.1, read as the reverse complement.
TAGTGCAGTATGTCATGCAGTGGTGGGGGTGGGGGTGAGGCTCTGGTGTGTGGACATAGTGCAGTATGTCATGCAGCAACGGTGTTTGCACGGCTTCCATAATTGAGGTCAGGCACGAACTGTTATGGCCAGCCTTTCACCTTATACCCACAATACATGAGACATGAGTCATTCACAGCCCCACTGCCGTTGTTTCACCCTAAATGGCACTTGGTCAATCACGTCCGGGTATTGACGCTGCTGAGAAATGGGTACTGTGTGGCATTGGAGGCTTCGTAGTACCATGCCTTAACGATTTAATGTCGATAATACACACTGATCTTCTCATTTATGCTATATATATTTCTACGAGTATTGACTTGCTTGCTTCAGTAACGTGGAAGAGGGTTAAAAAAAAAAAAAGCGGTGTAATATGAAAACACATGTAATCACTGAGGACGAGATACAATGAAGACTCTTATGTCGCCCACAATACAACCTTAAGAGTGTACTAAATGGTACCCTAAAGCACCTTCTTCCGTGTGGGTCTCGAACCCTCCTCACCACTGCAGGTCTGAAAGATACGTGGCTCATCACGTAATTACGACGATCACATCTCTGCTAGACCTGCAGTGGCGAGGTGGATTACAGCCCCACACAGATGAGGCTACTTTAAACTTTATATCTATGTGTCTATCTGTATATCCATGTACCCATCTACAGACTGTTTCTCTCTCTCTCTCTCTCTCTGTATATATATATATATATATATATATATATATATATATATATATATATATATATATATATATATATATATATATATATATATATATGTATATATAACTGTTCCATCCACATCACTGTGCCGTGAATGATGTGGCTGGAACAATTATACCCAGGTATGGGATTGTTGTTTTTTTGGAAGATACAACAGATTCGACCCAACTTGGATGGGGCTTTAAGTCGAGCCGAAGCTGTTAAGTCTTCTCAGCACGAAACAAGTCTGTATGTGGGTATTATTCGTCCGTAGAAAAATAAGCTTAAATAAAAACGCCAAGGTTTATGGAAAGGAGGGTGAGACGAAAGGAATATTATAGGATGTCATTACTAATAATTTATTCTAATTACTTTGGAACAGCAAGGAAGAAAATTACCTGAAACGAAGAGGAAAATGGACACATAATTAACCTGGTAATAACTACAGTAAACTCATGCTCCTGTGACTTACTGTCTGCTGACGTCACCATAGGAGGGTTAATTAAGGCAGTGTTAAGACTCTCAGGCTTCTTTATGGTATAATCCTCATTAACTGCATGATTTTGTCTAACGGTAAGTAATTAAAATACAAGGGAACACACAACCATGTTATTATTAAGGAGTAAAGAAAGCAGTGAAATTAAGACAGGACTGACTAGAGGTGGAGAGCAAGGAAAAAAAAAATGGGATCTGTATTCGTGACATTTCTTTATATTACACGACAACTTGCGGGACTGGGCCAGGATTACAAACAGACTTACGATCAATGTCTGCTTGTAACCCAGAATTGTTAATCCCACGCCACACCTGGCTGAGAGTGGGTATCGCGCGGATTTTCTCCAGGGACGAGGAAGAGGCGGGAGCGATTGAGCATAAGCATTATAGAAAACGGTTTAAGGGTAACTGTGGTAATTTTATGGAAGTCTATTAAGGGAAAATTGTGTTTTTATATGTGGTTCCTATGAGCGTCTGAATGTCATACTGTCGCCTACTGTAGAGCAGGACGCATAGTTATGCTGTGATTGTACATTGGAGGAGTCTGATAAAACACTTGTATCCGGGTGACGTCATAATTACTTTATTCTTGCTGACAGCAGGCGATATAATTTAACTCAGGAAGTTCTCTCGTACTGGAGATTAGTAATTCAGTGTGTCGCCCCTCTAGTTCCAGAAGTCTTTAAGCTAAAGTAGTCTGGAGATGGCCAGAGAGAGAGAGAGAGAGAGAGAGAGAGAGAGAGAAAATGATTCCGGGGTCAGAGGGTCAAGGAATATTCTGTACTCTCCTTTCCCTGTCCACCCAGCAAAAGTGAGCCTTAGTTACACGATAATAATTATTCCAGAATTTGTTTAGCATTAAAAAGAGACAATAATACTGAATCTTTCCGTGTCCCTTATTCCTCCTGCAAAAAAAGAAGTCCGAGTTAGGAGAATGTATTGATCGTAGGGATTGTTTATGAGTTCCTGTGCCCAGAGCCGGAAATTGTGGTGTATTACTTTCCAGAACCACGAAGCCTCATGCGGATTAGATTAGGTTGGGTTGGGTTAAGGTAGGTTGGTTAGGCTACCGGGTACGTTTGTTTAGGTTTGGTTAGGTTAAGTTAGGCTGGGATCAGGGTTGTTACGTGAGGTTGGGTTAGGCTAGGGTTAGTTAGGTTAGACTAGTTTAGGTTAGGCTAGGTAAGGTTAGATCAGGTGTTTGGAAGAAAAAAAGCAAGAAAGGGAAAAAGAATTTGAGTAAATACAGTAGGTTCCACACTATGCACTGAGGACGTAAGAGGTGGTGGGAGGTAAGGCTGAATAACCTTAAGGTGAAAGAACGTACGAGAAGGAGGAAGGCAGCGATAAAGAGAGGGTGACTCTACACTGAGTGACAAGCCAAATGGTTTCCTGTACACCAGGAAACCATTTACTTCGTTGGGTGGTAACCATATAACCAAATTATGGCACCTGGTGGTTTAATGGGCAATTAAGGCTCTCCAGTCACATTGAACCTGTGCAGGTTTATATCCAAGGGCTGGTTGAGGTTTATTGCTCGCGTAATGCTACTCGGGGATGAGTGAGGCTGGTCATTCTCATCTTAAATGTCAGGACCAACTTCCCTAACTCCGGGCTCCTCCGCCTCTCATGGGGCAACAAATGAGTGGATGTTGGATGAATGGATTTCAACTCCATTAAGCCAATGACCGTGGTAATGGCTTTGAACATCAGGGCTTCATTTAATGTAATTCCAAGAGCAGGAGATACTTTTCCTGTTAATCCCCTTAATACAGTTCTTTATACAAATTATTTTTGCTGTTACTAAGTGGTTTTAAAGAGCTGGTGCCTCCCTAGTAGAATTGAGGTTAATGAAGTCTATATCTATATTCTGCGGTTCAGATAGTTTCTCCAAAAAATTGTTTGGAAGCAGTAAGTGCAAAATGTCAGCGGAATCAATTGTTTAAACTCCTACATAACCTGTGACTTATTTATCTTTGTTTTCATTATATATATATATATATATATATATATATATATATATATATATATATATATATATATATATATTTTAAATTTAGGTGCACGGAGAAGGAATCGAAAAGGAAGGTGAAGAGATAAGCTGCGAGAGTATTTTATCACCTCACTACGAACGTGTATTTTTCTTCCATTCTTGCCTGCTTCGAATGATTTGATTTACCTAATGAGAAACATTTTGAAAAGTTGCAGATGACATGCCTTATATTAACCAGTTTCAACACTAAAAGCATACTGAAAACGAGTATGGTTGACTGGTGTTTGTAAAACTCCGTATACATATAAAAAAGAAAGTTTGTCTGTCTGTCCTATGTAGAAATTGAGAGGCATACATATAGACCTCTCTAAACAGTTCTAGCATGTGTCACTTTTTATGACGAATGTAGATGTGTATATTACAGTTGCTAAAGTGCCGCCTTCAAAGTCATGGTTAAAATCACCTATAAATAATCGAGTCAGCATGGTGGACACATGGTAGCTAATAACAATTTTTTTTTTTTCTACAACCATATCATAATTAGCTGCAATGGGTCGGTTGGGTGGACGGATTCGTGGGGTGGGCGGGGCGGGTGGGATGGGTGGGCAGACATGGTTGGTGGGTGGGTTGGTAGTGAGAAAATAGGTCCAAAGTAGGAATAGGTCTATGGGGAACATATTGCTGAGGAAATGGGTCAAGGAGAAACATCGATTATATAGGTAAAGTGAAATTATGGAGAACGATAAGAGGTGCTTGTAGGTGCATTTTGTTGGAGCTGCCCCTCACAGGTTGGGTTGTTAGGCAATAAAGAGCTTTATACATCTGTTGAATCGATATGCACTGCCTGATGGGTCGAAATATTGTTGTGAGATTCTTCCTGGTACTAAATTACGCGTGGATGCCAAGAAAATGTAGATGTGTTTTAAAATTTGGAAAGCTTTAGACCAGTTTCACAGTATTCAGTCGCGCCTAATGACCCGTTATAATTTCCCGGAACACGCGGTGACAAGCGCTGCGTAACACGTGCAGCCTCAGGCGGCGCACAGATCAAATGGAGTAAGCAAGAGTAATTTCGTGAAAGCCCTTCAGAGTTCTCTTAACACACGCAGCTGATGGAATGTATTAACATATTTGGTGAAGGTCGAATATCTGTGTGTCTATCTAAATCTGTATCTAGCTAAAGTCTCTGTCTCTGTCTCTGTCTCTCTCTCTCTCTCTCTCTCTCCTGTATATACACTAGTCCTTGCCCACAAATTTTTGCGGGAGTATATAATTAATAACCTTTCCATCACAATATGTTTGCAAGTACTGTTATCTTTGTTTCCATACCGTTATTGAGCACACAGTAACTAATTCTGACCAAAAATTCGAAATAAATAAATTTCGCATATTTTTGCGCGTCACGATTTCCGACAATTTCGCGCGTCGCGTCGTGAGTGATGGCAAAATTTTTTGGAGGGATATTTTTCCAACACTCCCTGTACTTACCCCTACCTAGTGGAAATAGAACTAGGTCTGTGTTTATTACCGTTCTCATGAAAGAAACGAACAAACGCACAGACTGACATTTGTGCCAGTCACGATTTCCGACAATTCTGTGTGGTCGCGTCACGCGCGATTGCCTAAAAAAAATTTAAAAAATCAGTCACTCCCAGGACTTACCGCGACCAAATGCAAGATCGATATCTATTACAATTCTTGTGAAAGAAACGAACAAAAGCACATACAGACACACGCATACACAGCCTGACCATATTATTAACTAGTGCTTGCCCGCAAAAATTTGCGGGACTAGCTGATAGCCTTTCCGGCAATGTCAAAGTTCGGAAATGTGTCAGTGTGTCAACAAATTACTCTAACAGTTTTTATCTGATCTGGACCAAACTTGGTGGAAGGTTTGAAGATTTGATAAGGAGTTGACCTTCGATTTTTTTAAACAGTAAGTTTGAGGTCAAGGTCACAAGGCAAGTTCAACTTTTAAAAGTTTTGTCCGATTTCCAGTGCTTTCGTGGAAAGGTTCAGGGTAAGGCGACAAAAAAGGGATTCAGTTTTAAGAGCAGCTAGTCAAAGGTCAAGGCCACAGAGAAGAGTCGACAGTTAAGGTCTCAATATAAGGTCAGCTTAATCAGTTTTGATCTTATTTGGACCAAATATGCTGGAAGTGTGAAAGGTCAGGCATGAATGAAGTTATTTGATTTTAAGGGCAATCGATCTGAGGTCAAGGTCTCAGGGCAGTGTCGAAATGGTTGGCCCTGAGACCAGTTTTGGGGACGTGGATGTTGCATTTTGTGATGATTCCTCCTCCTCCTCTGCCTCTTCTTTATCATTCAGATTATTTTATTTAACTTAGAAAAAAAAAAATGTAGTATTGACGGGAACAAATAATGGCTTTATCTAACCACTCTTGTTCGAAGTGTCTCCTAACAATATAATGTAATTTTGATAAATAACCAGGGCAAGAGTATTATATGCTGGAGCTTCAGGCCCTAATTTGGGGCTTCGCCTAAATCGCTAAAGTCTACAGGCGTGAATGGAAAGTTTCATGGACCTAATATGATGCATCCCTGAAATCGCTAAGTTCTGTGGAAGTAAAGCGCCTCGTTTATGAAAACCATTTGTGAACGACACTCAGACAGGGTCTCTCCTGGGGATCCTCCCACATGAAAAGAAAAGGCTTCGTCCTGAAGGGATTGCATTTGTTACGGTGAGATTCTACTACCTCGTATTGCGGTCAGCCTTTGTCTATATTTGTCTGCAGTGTACAAAGCTTTGCATTCTGAATACAGATTTGGCTGGGAATGTTGTCAGTCTTTGTTACCTCTTAGTATTATATGCAGTTCTCGTATGTGGCTTTGAGATAAAGTCTAGTTCAAGATGAAGGGTGTAGATGAAGCATGAATACGACAATGCCCTGGTTTACATTACCTACTCCTACCGTGCAGCGGGGAAAGGGGAAGTGGAGAGAGTGAGAGAGAACTAATCTATTTCAGCTTTGCTTGTATGATTCTTGCAGTTGGTTCACTGTGGCGGAGACTGTTTCTAAGGTGTGGAAAGTAGTCAGAAGCACCTATAATTGCTTAGCTGTTAGGCCTCTGTGACTGAATGAAATCTGGTGTTAGCTGCAGTAAAACAGCTGAGTTGCCCCGACCATAAGAGGACTTAAACTAGTTAATAATCTTCGATTTCAGAGTATTAAGTTGTGTTCATGTACGGATATATATGAAAAAAAAAAATGTGTACAAATGTCACAACGACGAAAGACAGATTGCAGTGTGGTTAGGACAGCTGGGTCTGTTTGGCAGCGGACGACCGTAGGTTGGAAACCTATATCTTGAAGGAGAAAGCAAGCTACAAATATTTGACGATATTTTCATCAGCGCTTGACGAAGATAGAACAACACTGGCCTCGCTATATCGTTCCTGACACACTTAGTAATGTGGGATGCTAGCTCCTTGAATCTACTAAGTGTTCGTAAAAAACATGGGGCTATTTAAGTTGTAAGCACACGGCTGTATGTTGCTTATGTGTGGCCAGATCATAACCTCAGAGTTCATCAAGGGTGATCACTACAAAACGCCTCCAAGTATTTCCTGTTACCGTAAGTCAGGAAATTGTGTGATAAGTCGGTAGAGCATATGACTGTAATGGGTGTATTAATGGTAAGAAAGCTTATACATAAAAAAAGAGGAAGCCATCACTGAAGATCATTAACACACACACACACACACACACACACACACACACACACACACACACACACACACACAGATAGATGGGTAGAGAGAGGGAGAGAGTACAGTATTAATGTCTTTTATTCTGTAGTAGGTTCATCTGGATGGCTTTCATTTAAAACTAAGTCGGTGTATAATTTCGGCGAGTCATTAATTTCTCTGAATGTCATTGTCGTCACTTAATGTCGTCAAGAGGGGAAATGAATGACAGTATAGAAATTAGCGTTGGAATTGCAGTGCTCATAGGAATTACTGCAAATGAGAGCATGTGCACGTAATACTGTATGTAAAAATGAGGGTACAGAACAGCGATTTTTTGGTATGCAAAGAAATGTATGAAAATGTTGGAAAATTTGCTTACAAGACTGTCAGCTTAAATAACTGAGTGCACACAAATTAACTCGAGCATATGGGTGAATGTACTGTATGCATAGCAGAGGATATACAACACTCCTCCTCCTCATCATCGTTCATGTCGTCGTCATCATAATTTTTCTCATTCTCATCATCTACTTCGCCATCATTTTATTCCTGTTAGGAAAATGGAATGGATGGGATGTGTACGGTACAGAAATAAAGCAGTATGAAGAATGAGACCTAAACCAGAGCACCATGCAAAGGAAGCCACACCTCCACTCACTCTGTTCAAGGCTTCGAGCGCAAGGGAAATTATATAACATTACGTAAGTGAATATTGATTGGGTCGTGAGTGTCGGCGTTATGGCCGACTACAATACACATTACGTAAGAAGTATATGAAACAGTTGTGTCCAGTCAATACGTAAATACCTCAGCTCTGTTTCATTATTATTATTATTTTTTTTTTGGGGGGGGACATTTCTCCATAAGGGTTCCATGTGTCCCGTGATGTATCTAAACAGAATTCTGTCCTGATAATATGAAAATATTGTTATTGAAAATGCGCCGGAATACGAGTATGCTTTACGATTATTGAAATAGGATGTACCAGTGTCATTCATATTTCCCACTAAAACGTGTGGTGTGAGATACAGAAACTGGAGCAGAAAAGCACAAAGGTAGGAAACATATCAAGAGTTATATACGCCTTCGAAGTAATCGGTCATACACGCCTTCAAAATAATTGGCTTTACCTCACAGGCCTTACTATATACACACACACACACACACACACACACACACACACACACACACACACACACACACACACACACACATATGCACGCTCGCACGCACGCACGCACGCACGGAGCGCGCCGTACAAGGCCTGTCTCATAGAAACAGTTTGCCGATTGTCAGGTTAAAACTGGTGCAACATTTAGCAGGCTCGTATACCTAACTTCGTCCATTGATGTCAATTATTCGTCGATCATTTAGCTTCGTCAGCGTCCATACCTTGCACATTCTTTTCTTCTTGGCTTCCACGCTGCCTCCTACGCTCAGACTTCTCTACACTTTTCATCACTTTCTCGTATCCATCCTGTGAATATGAAGTTCATAAGTTATTTAACCTGTGAGTGAAGATATGTCGCTGCTGACAGCCTTATATGAGAGAGAAACCTGGACATTGATTGACGGGTTGTTTTTAATGTTGCGAGATGAGATATTTAGGATATCATATTATTATTATACATGGCGTAAAGAAGAGATGTCTGTGTGAAACTGTAAGGTGAAAAAAATGTAAGTATGTGGGGTAGCGTAGTGGAATTGATGCCTAGAAATACTTTGAAATTATCTGGGCATTTTGAATGAACAGGTGTAGACACGGTGGCAGAGAGGGGCCTTTGAGCGTACTGTGGAGGGTAGCGGTGCAGGAAGGACCGTGTGTGGTGTGGCTGACGTGAATGGAAATATAAATGAGAGAGAGAGAGAGAGAGAGAGAGAGAGGTTGGGGAAGAGGTGGTGTATAGTGACAGAGGGTGCAAGAGATATGTAAGAGTCTTAGTAATGTTGGAAGGTAACGACACTAGAGGCAGTGTGTCTGGTGTAGTAGACTAGCGGGTGAAATAATGCATTAGTGTGAGGACGTGAGATGCAGTGGAGTGGCTGCAAGGGTGCCAGAGGCATGTAAAGAAGAGACCCTGAGTGTAATATTAAGGGCAACGATAAGTCAGGACGACTGTGTGTGTGTGTGTGTGTGTGTGCTGTTGTCGTCGTTATTGTTGTTGCTTAACCCTGATCTGTCTGGCCGAGTAGAACTATGGACAAGAGGCAAGCATTACTTCTAAGGGGCCATCCTACAGATACAGTACAGTATAACACCGTCTAGGACATCGCCGGCCTTTGTTTTAACAGCTCTCTGCTGGGGTCGGACCAGGGTCTTTCTCCATGGCGAAGTTTAGGTTCAGGTTTAGTTTCTGGGTGGACGCCAAAGCTGATTCGCTCAACAGAGGGTACATATCTACATCCCGTATAAGCTCGTCGTCAGCGCGTAGCAGACGAAGGTGGAACCATCATTAGCTAAAGAAGGGGGAGGGAACGGCGTGTAATGATGACGATAACGGCGAGGGACCGTGTGTGGTGTAGCAAGCGAGAACGGAAGTTTTTATGGATCAGAGTGGCTGAGGATGTAGTCGAACGATGGGGAGAGTGGGAGAGGTATTCAAGGCGAAGTCTTTGTGTGTAATGTCAAGGGTAACGTTGGAGGATGGAGAGTGTGTGCAGTGTAGCAGACGAGAGACATTTAATGAAATAAGTGAAAGACGAAGAGTAATGTCGGAGAGAGTGGGAAAGGGATGTAAGAAAGCCTTTGAGTAATGCTGAAGGTAACGGTGTACCGCTGGGTGGGCCGTGTATGGTGTATCAGACGACTGTGGGGACATATACAGTACAAATGAGAGAGGAGGATGCAGAGGAGTGAATAATAGACGGGAGGGGCAGGTAGAAGAAGTATGTAGCTTTAGGTTGCTACTGGCACGTGGATCTGTGTGAGGCAGGGATGGTGATGAAGATGATGGTATAGATAATGATGGTGAGGATGATGATGACGATGATAACGATTTAAAAAAGAAAAGAAAATGATGGTAGTAAAACTAGTGTGAAATGGTGTAATAATGTAAGGAGAATGCTCTTTTTATCCATTAAAGTTATAAGAGTCCGTAAGGAAGTCTTGAGCAAACTCAAATGATGCAGACTAAAACTGAAGCGGCGTCTGTACTAGCTGCAGCCAAACGATTTATCCATTCTGGAACTGTGAATGTGCAAAAGAGTAATTACAGGAAAAGAAACAGTGAGAATAGGGAAGTGCAAGTAAAACTGAGAGAAATTAATTGACAAAGTTCGCTTTGAAAATCATCCCATCTCACTTTCCTCTGTCCGTTAATATTCCTAAGCTGAGAAAGACATTATGTTTCTGTGATCAGTAAATAATTCTCGTTCATGTAAGATACCGATAACGCACATGCCTTAAGTGTGAAGTAGAAACCGTGGAACAATAGACAGTGTTTTGTCCCTAACTGTACGTAAGAGAAGTATTGGTAAAAGGGAATGCATGGTAAGGGTGAGAGCTGAAATGAGTGACCACACGGAATATAGAGTACGTAAGTATGAATGCTGCTTTGTAAGTAAGATTGAATGAGCGTGAGTTTAGTAAGGGTGAATGAATAACTACGCGTGGTGCAGAAAGTGGATATAGATATGGGCGGTCAAAGCTGCGAAGTATGTAAATATATAGACACGAATGAGAAGTTTAAGTCAATAGGAGTGCCCGTCTTTAAAAGAATGAGCTTAAATGTGTGGTTTGATGAAAATGCTAAGAACATATATGACCTTCTTGCAAAGGAAAATAAAGCGCGTAGCAACCTTAACCCTAAAAACTGCATTCCAGAGTCTCGGAAGATAAAACTGCGTGACATGGAAACAAATGGTTGATCGAGCAGGCAAAATAGTTGCAAAGACTGGCTGATATTAGCGACCATCATGGGCCCTACAAGTCCATTAAAACCATCTATGGGCCTATGAAACACAAAATAATCCTTGTTCAATCAGCCGAAGGTGAGCTCCTGAAAGACAAGCAAGCAATCTAGAAAGATGGGCGCAACATTTCAACACCTCACTGAATCAAAGAAATCCTGTGGAGCATAATATCCTTGATAACATCCCAAATACCTCTTGAGCGGCAGATATTGATATCCCACCTACACTTGCAGAAACTGTTCAGGCCATCCAGTCTCTAAAAAATAACAAAGGCCCTGGCTCTGATAGCATACCATCTGAACTGATCAAAGAGGGCGGTCAGTTACTTCACCAGCGCCTCCATAAATTCATACCGGCTATCTGGAACCAAGAACTAATTCCATCTGAATATCTTATTTCTGATGCTTTAACCATTTACAGGAAGAAAGGGGACCGCTCAGTTTGTGACAACTGCAGAGGCATCTCCCTCCTTGTGAATGCTGGTAAGGTACTAGCCAAGATGTTATCTAGACTGACAAAACATTTAACTGAGTAAACACTCCCTGAAACAGTATGGATTCCGGAAGGAACGAAGTACCTGTGATATGATCTTTGTTGCCCGGCAGATACAAGAGAAATGCCACGAGCAGAACCCTGACTTGTATATTGCATTCATCGATCTTGCAAAAGCATTTGACACTGTCAACAGAGAACTTTTATGGAGTGCTTTTACATAATTTGGAGTTCCAAACAAATTTCTTACCATCCTGAAGAGTTTGCATAACAACATGAATTCTCGTGCATCTGTAGGTGGGAGCAAATCCGAATCCTTCAGTGCGGATGTGGGCGTAAAGCAAGGATGTGTCTTGGCTCTTGTCATTTTCAACATGTATCTCACTGCGGTCATCTCACTGCAGTTATCCGTTTAAGTCACCAGCAATTGAACTCTGATGATGGGATAAAAATCCAGTTCAGTCAAGCCGGTAACTTATTTAATCTCAGACGTCTTCCAGCACAGTCAAAGACTGAAATAGCTCATTTCCTAGACCTCCAATAAGCTGATGACTGTGATGTCCTTGCACATACCTCAAAAGCCCTACAAATCCCTCACCATCATTTCCAACATTTATCATGCAATGGGTTTCCGAATAAATGTCAGTAAAACAGATATAATATCTCAGAGAAACAATGCACCAGAGCCTCATGCACTTCAGATAAATGGCGAAAATGTAAAACAGGTGGTAAATTTTACTTGTCTTGGAAGTGTGCTCACAGATAAACATAACATTGTTGCAGAAGTCCTTGCACGAATCATTCACACCTCAGCTTCTTTTGGGTATCTCAGATCCAGAGTCTTTGAAAACACCAACTAGAGAATCGAGATAAAGGTATCAGTTTAAACAGTTGTATGCATCTCCACCCTCTTATACAGTTCTGAATTGTGGACTACTTAGCAGCGCCACATCCAACAGTTTGAGTCTTTTCACATCTGATACTTACAGCGCATCCTAGGACTCACATGGGAGGATAAAGTCCCTCACTCACAAATTCATCACTTGGCAAAATCAACCAGCATAGAAACCATGCTGGCCAAAAAACAGCTCAGGTGGGTGGGACACGGGTTCTGCATGCCTGAGCACGCCTTCCTCGCCAAGTTCTGTATGGCCAACTCCTGCAGCACTTCACAACCCACGGGGACAGAAGAAGAGATATAAAGATCATATAAGGACAACCCTGAAAAAATGGAACATCATATCTAAAGATCTTGAAACCAGTACCTCTGAAAGAAAACAGTGGCAAGCCCTCTGCAGTGAAGGAACCTATCAGCTGGAAGCTTGGAACCTGGCCAGAGAAGTACGTAGACAACGGAGGCACAACCAAAACAGTTCTTCCAGCAAACCCGGACTTAACATGCCAACTGTGTGACAAGGTTTTCGGATCCAGAATTGGTTTGCATAGCCACACACGTTGGCACCAAAGACTGAGAAACATTTCAGCATAGTAGCCGCCGTCTTCTATAGTACAAGGACAGCTTTAAGATAAAATTGAGTGTGTGTGTGTGTGTGTGTGTGTGTGTGTGTGTGTGTGTGTGTGTGTGTGTGTGTGAGGAGAGAGAATGAGTGGTAGGGTAACGCATAGAGAGAGAGAGAGAGAGTAGCTAGGTAGGAAGGAATGTAAGGAGTTTAGGAGAGGGTATGCGTTGCATGTGAGGTAGCCAGGGATGACTTCGACATCCACACACTCACACATAAGCACACAACCTATCTATCTATCTATTGCCAGACGCCTTAATCTCATACGGGTGGCCACAAACAAATCGCCTCCACGTCGCCCTGTCCCCCGCCATTTCACTGCCCTGCTCCCAACTCACACACCCCTCTCCCATATACCTCTCCACTACATCCCTCCATCTCATCCTTGGCCTCCCCCTCCCTCTCTCCCCCTTCACGTCACTCACATACACTCTCTTTGTCAATCTCTCACTCTCCATCCTTTCCACATGGCCAAACCACCACAGTGTGTGTGTTTCTCCTAACGCTTCCTATCACATCCACATCCACATCCACACCACAACGCTCCTTCACATCCTCATTTGTCAGTCTGTCTTTCCATGTGACTCCACAGGCTCCTGTCAACCACAGTATAGATTTTGGATACTGACTGGCGGATCTTGGGCTACAACAGAGTGGTACTGGTGGTGGTGGTGGAGTGCCAGTAGCCGTGTGTGGTGGTGATGTGTGGTGCTGTGAGAGTAGTAGAGTTGGATGTGGTGGTATTTTTGTGTGTGTGTGTGTGTGTGTGTGTGTGTGTGTGTGTGTGTGTGTGTGTGGTGTTATTATTTTGTTGCAGTGTTTGTTTGGTGTTGAGGGGTGAGGGAAGTTATGATGTTAATGATTAATGGTGATGTTTGTGATGAATGTAAGTTGTCAGTGTGGTGGAGTAGGGTATGGTGTTTGTTTGAGCTTGGTGTGGTATTGCAGGACGGTAGTACTATTTAGAAAATTGTGTGGAGTATAGGTGTTGTGAAGGTGTAGTTTGTGGTGAAGTAACAGTAGCTGTAGGTGTGGTGGGTGGGAAATGGTGATAAATTGTGATTGGTGTGGTGTTAAAGTTATGCTGAAATTATATAATGGGGGATGTAAAACGTACAGAAGTGATGATAGTGGTGATGGTGGTGGCAGCAGTTGTGGTGGTGGTGTTCAAGAAGCTGATGAGTTGTTGGTATGGTGGAGCAGAAAAAGATGCTTATTTGAGTTTGGTGCAAAGTTACAGTCGTAATGAGAAAATGCAGTGTATCCTTATTTCGCGATGCTGGTGTTGTGTATAAGGAAGCAGCGGCTGAGTGTGGTGGGACGTAATTTGGTGCTAGAGTGTTTCGTATGGTGTGAAAATGATAATGTATGGGAAATGGGATTCTAAGGTGCGATGATGTTGTAATGGTGTTAGTGGCTGAAGCAGCAGCGATTTTTGTGATAATACCATGGCGGTGTGAGTGTGGTATAGGAGGTAATGCTGTAAATTTGAGTTTAGATTAGTGGTAGAGGAGTAATGAGATTACGTGGTTGCGGGAGATTATTATATAATGTTTCTGGTTGTGTTGATTTTTGAGATGATGAGAGTTGGAAGTCTGAATGCGAAATATGATCATAAATCAAGTCGGGTGTGGTATCGCTGTAACACAGTCATTAGATTATGTAGTGGTGGGAGTTTTATGGTGGAAATATGTAATGATAACGGTGTGTATGGTGATGGTGGTTGCTGTGATACGTGCTGCTAGGAGTGTGATGGAGCAGAATGTGGCTCTTGTTTGTGTTTGGTGGTGTTAAAGTGGCGCTGTAATTAGGGGTAGTCAGGACTGTAAAGTGTTATTAAAGCCGTACTGAGACTGTGGGTAATAGGGAATGTCAAGTGTTAAACTGGTACTGTGATTGTGGGTAGTCAGGACTGTAAAGTGTTTGCCGTACTGTGACTGTGGGTAGTAGGGAATGTAAAGTGTTAAACTGGAACTGTGATTGTGGGTATGGGGAATTGTAAAGTGCTAAAGCGGTACTGTGTTTGTGGGTACTGGGAATTGTATAGTGTTACAGAGGAAGTGTGATTGCGGATAGTGAGGACTGTAAGGTGATAACATGGTACTGTGATTGTGGGTAGTGGGGACAATGAAATGCCTCAGTGGTACTGTGATTGTGGGTAATGGGGATTGTTAAGAGTATAGGATCTGTGAAGGTTGATGATGAAGGAGTGTCTGATGATGGTGTGTATTTTTGGTGCAGTGGGGCAGGATGTGGTACTGAGTTTTGTGTGGTGTTAAAAATGATATTTAGATGATGTGCTGGTGATGACAGTACTGTAAGGTATTAAGCTACTTTTGTGGTGATGGTGGTGGTGGTATGTAGTGTGAAGTTCAGAGTGTGATATATGAGAATGTGATGTTACTGAAACTAGAATGGCGAACAGTTCAGGTGATACGGTGAGTACATGATGGCACTGATACAGAGATATAGTAGTGGTGGTGATTAGGTGATGACAGTAGTACAGAGAAGCAGTAATGGTGGTAATTAGGTGATGACGTTGGTATACAGATAAAGTAATGGTGATGATTTGGTGATGACGCTTGTATACAGGTGGTGATTCAGTAATGATACTGATACTGAGATACGGTAATGGTGTCCTTAGGTAATGGCGGAAGAGACATGCAGTAATGATGGTAATGTTTGTGATGGTGTGGTGTAACCCGACTGATGTTACACACACACACACACACGCACGCACGCACGCACGCACGCACACACACACACACACACACACACACACACACACACACACACACACACACACACACACACACACACACACACACACACAAACACACTCAAAAACACACACACACACACACACACACACACACACACACACACACACACACACACACACACACACACACACACACACACACACACACACACACACACACACACACACACACACACACACACACACACACACACACACACACACACACACACACACACACACACACACACACACACACACACACACACACACACACACACACACACACACACACACACACACACACACACACACACACACACACACACACACACACACACACACACACACACACACACACACTATTGACGGGGTAAAATGTGTAGGGGTTGTACCTTAAAAAGCCGACTGGAAAAAGAGTAGTGAAAGCGGCAACTGTGTACGGACTGCCAGTTTGTCGGGCAGTTGAGCACTGCCAACATGGGGAGTGAGGGTGGCAGGCTTCTTTTATTTGCCCATTTGTGTTTTCACCCCTACAGAAGGAAGATATTGTTTTTCTTTATTCTGGCTGCTATCAGACGATTTATTTATATTAGAAGTAATGGAGGGGAAGAGGAGGGGGAGACCAAGGTTGAGATGGTGGGATAATATGGAGAGATTTATGAGGGAGGGGAGCAGCCAAGTTTGCGGAGGAGCGAGAGACGTGGAGGCGATTTGTCTATGGCCACCTCTTACGGGATTACGGTGTCTGACAATAGAAAGATAATGGGGGAATTAAAGCTATATCTAATTCTTTCTCTTCTAACAATCAGTCATCTAAACGTCATAGTCTTGAGGCAATTAACCTTCTCAGTACGATAACATCTTTTCATTTTCTCTCTTGCTTCCATGAGATAAGTTCATTCGGCATTAAAGACTCCGAAACATCTCTCGTAAGCTGAATAATGTCATCTGAAGGTACAAAAACGTTTAGATGACGTCATCGTAATGAGGAATCAAAACTTATCAGGCATTGCTTCATCCCGTGTTGTCAAGAGGCCTAGATTCCTTGTTTTATTGTGTGTGTGTGTGTGTGTGTGTGTGTGTGTGTGTGTGTGTGTGTGTGTGTGTGTGTGTGTGTGTGTGAGAGTCAGAAGATGGGGAGGGGTATGTGGGGAGGGTCGGGTTACGGCTGTGTTAGGGAAAAATTACTTGATGGTGGTGGAAGCATTAGCAAAGAGAGAGAGAGAGAGAGAATGGCTAGAATCGAAACGACAGGAGGAGGAGGAAGAAAAAGATAAGATCGGAGACGCGGAAGTAAGTAGACGGGAATAGATGAAGACAGGAAGATAAGAACGAAAGGGCAATAAAGGGAAGAGAGAGAAAAATAGTATAAGCTTGATGTTCGAGTGGGGATCAAGGGAACTAAGGAAAAGAATATAATAGTGAGGCGATGCAGAGGAAAGGAAGCATTAATGAACTGAAGGGGGGAACGAAGAATTATGAAAACAGATGGGCAATGAAGGCAGGCGGAAGGAGGAGGGAAAAAAAGACCAGAATAACATTTAGTATTTGTAAATACATTTAGAAGGAAATATAAACAATATAAGGATGATGCAGAAGGGCGAAGACAGGGAAGAAAAATGAGACAGGTAGTTTAAGCATCGTTCGTTCGTTCGTTTTAAGATTTCCTCCACCTATAGGAGGCCGGGCCATACATTAGCCCGGTAGTTTAAGGATAAAAAGTAAATATCGAACAACTAAGTAATGCAGGTGGAACGATGCGTGAAATACTGGAGAAAGTGGAAAGGTAAAGAAAATGAAGGGATCGAGAGAGATATGAGGAGTGGGGAAAGCACAAATAATGAGAGATGAACAGAAGACGGAGATAAAAGAGGGGATGAGAAGAGAAAGAAGTATAAAAGACAGTAGAGAGCTAAAAGAAAGAGAAGGAAATTAGAGAAGAGTATGATTTTATGGGAAGAGAAAGTATTAATAATGAGAGGAGAGATGGCGGAAAGCATAGCAGACGAAGAAGAGGGGGGGGGGGGAATAATCAAGAACATGAAAGAGGAGAAGGAAAGAGTAAAGAGGAAGAGTGGAAGGTAGATGGGGGACGACGAAAAGGAAAAAAAAATAGTAAATATGACGACGTAAAGATAGCAAGGGAGAAGAGAGGGAGAAGAAATGTCATGTTTGTAAGCAAGTAAGAGTGGAGGAAGAGAAGACAGGTGATAGGCGGTGAGGAAAGAAAGGAATAGAGAGGGACATGAGGTACATCGACCATTCAGAACTTACGGTTCTAATTTGGTTGAGATTATTGGCTGTAATACTGGGTAATTCACTATTCTGAAAACTTAGAATGTCTTCAGTGTATCCATTATTAGTGAAAGGATTTAAATGGAACTCCGCACGTATAAAATTCATTGTCAGCTATATACTGCATTTGGGAAACTCCCCAGCCTTTGAACGGGACCGGCAGTATGCCGGAAATAAAATATTACCCTTTCCGCCAGCCACGCTGAGTGGTATAAGTTAGTCAACCAGCCTACTCTGATTCATAGATTATGCCATAGGCGATAAATGACCACGTATTTTCAATTCTCATGGTTAATCTCAAGGTTATTTCCTAACTGTGGGGCCACTTTAAGAGAAAAGGGCCTCAGAATAAACCTGTTATATTTAATTAACTAAATGACAACGTTATGAGGAAGAATGCATCAGTCCCATTGGAAATGCTTCACTGAAAATTCGCTGACTTTGAACATTGAGTTTAATTATGTTTAATGCTGAAACAGACAGCAATCAAAACTTGCTGTAATTTTAGATAAATTTTAATGAAATGATGAAAGAAAATTCCAGCGTTTATTTAAATCGGTTCAATATCAACGAAAATATATAAATTTTTCTTCAGCCTCAGACAGTGAAGAACCCTGTACTGGAAGTATTACTTCTACCTCAAGATATGCGACACATCAGTGATAATACATATTTCATACATACATGTATAGACACACAGGTAGTATATTTTTGATAAGTGAGCAGAGTGGGCATAAATCTTCTGTAAGTGGTTATACGAGTTAAGACCTTAACTGAACAAAAATAAGAAGAGAAAGAAATCCCCAGACACTTTTCCGTCCCTCCCTTCCCCTCCGCTGACCGCCACCATCCCAGTCTGCTTCCTTGTCATGTGCTGTAGAAGGTCACCTTAGCGGAGGGATTTTAATTGCCAACTTCAGTCCCTTTCACTATCCCATTAAGGCACACTGTGAATGGGTGGGATACTTACTACCCAACTACTGAATTGGTGCTCCAGATGTTGCTCAAGTAAACAAGATAGGCAGGCAGTAATCTTTCTCTGCTACGACCGAGAATAATAACAATTAAAATATATGACAAAAATGCATAGAAATATATATTAAAATGCATATATACAGGAAAACAGGCAAACTGCATAACCCAGAGGAAAACTTAACAAGACATGACAACCGGAGAGAAACTGCAATAACTTTATGAGACATGGAGAGAGAGAGAGAGAGAGAGAGAGAGAGAGAGAGAGAGAGAGAGAGATTTGAACTCATGAATGAAAAAAAAAAGAGCTGAGAGAAGGAGGAAGAGACGAAAGGAGAAAACTGGTTGTGAAGATCACACACTTGGCTCACTTGTCTGATCCCAAATTCTTCTGCCTTCTTGTATCTCTCCTTTCCTGTATTGTCTCATGTTCGTCTCACTCTCTTTCCTGGTTCTTTCTGTCATTGTCTTAAACATTCCCTACTCTTCCTTCTTTCTTCTTTGCCTTACTCGTATGTTTTCTTTCCTCTTCGCTTCTCCTCTCTCTCTCTCTCTCTCTCTCTCTCTCTCTCTCTCTCCAATAACGTACATGCAAGACTGGTATTTACGATTATCACATGCACCGGGACGTGTGGAAATGGCTTAAAATTGCAGGATAAAAAGACAAATCTTGATATAACTAAAGAATTCCATGCTTTCCTCATTGTTATTGAATGGAACAACCTTCCGAGGAGTGTTATGGATAGCACCACAGTTCATACCTTGAGATATTGACGATCAGCACTTGTATGAAATCTGTATTATGTATCCTACTCTGGGCACAAACAAGTTAGTCTACTTTCTGAGGTCCATCAGAGGGCAAAGACGCCTTCGCTGGACGTCACTTTTTGGTTATGAAGAAAGAACGAACACCTGGAAGCCTGCAAAGAAGTCATTCTCTGCAAGCACCAGGACAAATGTACTGGCTAGAAGCTTCAAGTGCATAAGATGAATTTTCGCTAAAACTGCAAAAGTCTACGGGCGTGCAAGAGGAGCTTCAGGAGCCTAATATGGGGCTTTCATTTTGTCGTTAAAGTTTGGCAGTGAAGAAAGTTAGTGAAAGGCAGACAGACGCGACAGTTTCTGTTGAAGCTTCAGCATTTAAAAAGTAAACAAAAGGAAGCCAAATTCAAGATCCATTCATTTCGAGATGCCTGTAAACATTGCATAAAAAATAAAGATATTGGTCATTGACAGAGGGAAATACAGGCTACGGGAAACAGTTTCAAAGTTGAACTGTTGCATTCAGGAAGGATTGAAAGTATTGGTTAAAACTTGCAACAGTAATGAAGAGAAATACCGTGAAAATGCTTTGCCAAATACTCGTAAATGCAACGCGCCAATCGCACTGCAGCAGGAATGCAAACAAACAGTTCAGAGGAGCAGTGACCTTTGGAATAGCTCTCTCTCCCTCTCTCTCTCTCTCTTTCTCTCTTTCAATGAATGTTCGAATATCTGCTCTTGATGAGCTTTGGGGGATTTTTTAATGAAATAAAGAGTTGCTGAGTTTAAAATTTTGAGCTGATTTAACTTGCCAGCTGTTGCATGAACTGACTATTAGGCGATTTTCAGTTTCGGCTGTAAGGAGGCATTTTAGCAACTTTCTTATGATATACAAAGTTGCTCAGCTTGAAATGCTAAGTTGATTACATGTATCAGCTGTTGCATCAGTTGATGAATCAGCTGAATATTCAGCAATTTTCAGTTTTAGCTATAAGGAGGCATTTTGATAAAGCAATTTCGCACATTCTATAAGTCTGAGAGAGAGAAACTTTTAAAAATTGGCTGCAATAGTTTCGCCGCAGGTCTGTGAAGGTAGTCCCTTGTAAAAAAATGTTTGTGATGCTCTTACAACACCAAAACCTGCTGTTTGGATGTGACCACATGTACCTATACCACACATGTAGTACTTTTGAAACAACATGTACTATGTTACTGCTTATAATTTTATATTTCTGTACCCGGTAACGTATCTTGTAAGGGGTTGCTCCGACCAAATAACCTCCAGGAATTTCTGTCCCTTCACAGAAGCCACCCCTTCTTCCACAACACTGCACCGTCGCTCACATACCCCAGTACCCAATCATGTTTCCATCTGGTTCTTGACCCACGTAATGGAATATTATGAAGGATGGTGGAGTGTCGTAGGAGAAGGGGCCGTTACTGAGTAGGAAATAAATCAATGCGAGCGATATTCGAGATGATTATCCTTCGTGAAAGTCCTCTGACTCCGTACGTACGTGCATATAGCCTTGTAGTCGAGTCGCCTATGGGCCTAACCGTGAAAATGAGGTATATGGAAAGTTTTTTTTTCCAGTTTTAAGTTCTTTGTGGTGACTACATTAAGACTCAAGAGGGTGCCAACGTTGTATCTTTGGCCAATTTGTTTTATTGGATAAATTAAATGTTGCTCCTCGTATAAATCATTATCGTTCGCTAGCGACAAAAGACCAGTTTTAAAGTTACAAAAAAAATCTATTATGTAATAGATTAGTATTGTTTTTTAATGAAAGGTGTTCTGAAGACTGTACTTCACAATTTTAATAATTTTCCTTCAGTATAGATGGATGCCTTGTACAAATAAGTTGTAATGTGTACAGTGAAAATGAAATCCAACATCCTGGCGAAATTAACAAACGTATTTTTTTCTGATTAGCCAGTAATTATTTCTTTTTATTCTGTATCCATAAACTATTACTCATACTATAAAACTCAGCAAAAAATGATAAGTATTAAAGCAGACTTTGATATATATAAAAAAAAAAATTAGTTCCGGTACAGTACATTGATGCTTCTCCTGATTATGACCTAGATGTATGTGTCGTGTCTTGTAACGTGTTGTGTTTGTGTTCTGTGTTGAGTCTTGGATGTTGTGTAGTGTGGATTGTTTCTTTTGTGTGTCTTTTGCTTTGGGCACACCATTAATGGTTATAAGGCCCGTATATATAGGTAGAATATATAGACATTTGTATCAGTTACACCCCATCATGATCATCTTCATTTTCATCTTGTTCCATAATGTCATGTTCTGTGTAGATATTCTGACATATTTCCTCTGCACCACAATTGTAAATGTGGTACATCACAGGACAGCCATTTTACAGCTGCAGTTGTTTCGTGAGCATGGCTTGTCTGCTCTACATCCACATGCTACGATCTTCATCAATTCATTTGGTGCTAGTTTAGACATCCCTGTAACAGAGGACAAGACTGCTTCCTTCAGTTCCCATCCCCAGCCTCGCGGATTAACCTGTGGTGGACCTTTCTCCAGAGCTGATTTCCAAAGCATAACTTGCATGTGATATCTCATCAAATGTTGTTACAGTGCTTCATCTGTTGGTGGCAAACTCTTGATGCTTGGTGTCGTTTTCCTGCTACTGAACAGTTTGTGTCTAAGTGGATTCATTTTAACTGGAAGCTTTGACCCATAAAGGTATGCGAAGAATGTTGTTCTCGCTTTGATTATATAATCTTTGGTGGACCCTTCTTCACCAAATAACTGAAGGTCAATATTATCATGCTTTTGAAGAACACTTAAGCCAGAGTTCTTGCCCTTTCCAAATGGATAAGAAGTGCTGTCGCACCCAGTGAGAGCATGCAGAGCAAGAATCTTTACATTTCTCTCCCAGCTGTTTGGATGATTCATTTACATTGATTACAGTTCAATCAAATCTTTTCATGGTGATTAGAGCTGCAGGTTTCTGTTTCCAAAAATAATAGAGCAATAACACAAATATGTCTGTGTCGTCGCAGCGAACTTGTGCATGCCTCACACCTTTCTTGAGCATGAAGAATGTATAGCTGATGAGAGATATATCTGCTTCGTCATGATCAAACAAATTCTGCTCTTCACCAATCATCTCAATGTTGTGCTCACTCTGTTTTTTGCTGCACAGAAGATTGATGAGCTGTCTTTTGTTCTTTTCATTGTTCATGATTACATCTCTTGCAGGTAAATGGGTAGCAGTAGTGAGTTCAATATCCGAGTAAGCCTGTCCACCTGCTCTGCGTTGTCTTTCATGGCTTTTCACATATTCATCATAATATTTGTCAATATAATATAAACTGGACAGGAAAGCTTGGCAGATTTGATCAGGCTCTCATACAGGCTATTGGTTGAAGCCATTTTGAGCCAGTTGGTGTGGTATATTAACTCTTTTCCATATACCAACTGAACATCTACGGGGTCTACTTCTTTCTGTAGCACACACAACCTTGATGTCAGGACTGATTTGACTGATTTTCTTAGCAGTCCAAACTCGTCAAATAATGAGGAAGGCAAAGGTGCCAATTCGAAGATGAAAATTTCTTCCAGACTGATATTCCTTGCCTGTGAGATAACAAGCAGGCGGCCACACAACTGCTCCATATTATAGATGGTCTTGTTTCTTCTTCATGACCTGCATGACTTGACTGTGAACTGTGGCATGGAAACCCTCTGGCAGCCTATCCACAAATTCAGATGCCATTTTCGTCCTATTTTCACAGCTTCATCTACGTTAACCTTCTCGCTAACTACACTCCCAGTCACAATGTTGATGATGCGGTTGGCATTGCATTCCAAAGGATTTGTATATTTGTGTAACTCCTCCCGTAACTTATTCCTGTCATCAACATCAAGCCTTTTCCTTTTTGTTCCTTCCTCCTTGTGATAGTCTTCAGCCGGTTTCTCATGGTCTTCAAACATTTCGTCCATCTGCAGAGATAGCAGATTGCAGATATGCTGAGACAGGACCCAATTAGCCACCTGATCCTGAGATAGAGTCAGCCCGACAAGCCCACCTTTGGCCCTTCCATATCTAATGTAGGTCTGCTCTCCAAACTGATCTCCAATCACACCATTCCATGTTCCATACTTGTGGTGGCAAACATGGTCACCCACGAGAAACATGCTAATTGCTTGTTCATTTAATAGCTTCTCCATCTCTATGAGGTGCCATGTTATGTATTTTGCATACTGCCGGTGGCCAGCTGCCCAGAAATAGCAGAGCATGCAACGTAAGCAGTGTAGGTGCAGCCTCCAGTCCCCGGTTCTCTCTGCTCTGATGAAAAGATGTGCTATGATGACAGGTGTGATCAGGCAGTCTACCCATTATATAGCAGTTGGCTTCTCGCAAGCTTTCTCTAAAGCATTATGAATGTCATCCAGTGATCTATTTCCTGATTGAACCATCTCCCCCAATAACACTGCAACTACCATTCTCAATCCCCTCATTGCCTTTGACCATGCCTTCCCATTTAGCATAGTAGTGACTCCACCATATGCTGAATTGAGTATAATCTCCAAACCTGTTCCCTGCACCAGAAACCCAATGCTACCCAGAAAAGACACTAGTGTGTGCATGCCTCCAGGTCTGATCACCATGTTGCGCCATCTGTATGTATCAGACCACTTGATATGCATGGCAGTCTTGTAAATTTGCATGTCTGCTTCCATATAACTGTAAGTTTGTTCATGATTTTCAGCAGACTTTTCAGTTAGTGTCTTAATGGTGAGCACAGTGTCAGGGTCTGTAGGTGGTGCATCAATGAGTGGTCCAAACACATACTTTGTTGCTTTCTGTGCAGTATCAGTTTGTCGTGCTACTGCAGCCATGTATCCTGACCACTCAGTACCAGACTCTCAATTCTTGTCTCCATCCAAAACAGATACCATCCACTCGCAGTCCTTTTCCATAGCTTTTCTGTTAGTGTTATACTGTGCAACTGTACAATATGATGCCCCTGTTCTCGTATCAAACGGAGGTGGTTTTGGCTTTCTAGGTCCACTGTAATGAAGCATTGTTACTAGACATATTTCACTGAGTTTTAAATCATTCATATCTTGTTTGCTGAGTCTAGGGATGATCAGCGGAACCCCTTCACCTGGTCTGTCATCTGCTTCACCAGGCTGCTGCCTCCATTCGACCACCATAACATGGGTCTCACGCATGCCGTTTGGAGTGAATATTTTAGATCATAATTGTCACACCAAGAACTTATTTGTCTTCCCTCCTTATCCAGACCTCTTGCAGTGTAATCTTGATGTCCAATGTGCTTTGCCACAGATGCTCTGAATCTTGGCACTTCTCCATATGTGCATGTGAAGCCATAATCATGCAAAAGTTCTGTGAGTTCTTTGGAACCAAATCGGTGATGAAGTTTCACAGCAATTCCGAGACTTGTCTGGTTAAATATTTTTTGTGATGTGGGACTGTACACATTGAGATAGAGTAAGTGATTTTCTTGTAACGTTACCATTAGAAATTAGTTGCGATATAACTTTGAGAAGTGTACTGCTAGTAGCTGTAGCAGTTTCATTCTTTGTGAAATGGCTAATGTCGTAGTCAGTGAATTTGAGTAGATCTTTTAATTCTGTTTTAATTTTCTTCACAATATCTTCTACTAAAGATATCTCGTAAGCACCACAAACTAGCACACCCGTCAATTTTCATTTGAATTATTTTGTTTCCAAAGTATTCTTTCACCTTTGACAAAAAGGGTCTTTTTCCAAAGCAGGTTTCACCTGTGACTGGACCACACGTATAAATATTATATAAGTCAACTGAGATCCATACTTTCTCTGGTTCCTTATACATTGAATCAACCACCTTTGTGAAACGTAGGTCATTCTCGTGTTCATTAGAGCCGAGGCCTGGGCAGCTTACACTTTACGCCCACTGAAAAAAGTAGCATGTCAGTCAGCATGATACTGAGCATCTGCTGCGTGTAAGTCTGATGTAGCTCCCAACACTGATTCTAACATCATCAGAATGTTTGTCATCTCTTTCTTCACATTTTTCAAGGATGGAATCCCTGAGGATTTTTTTCCAGGACGGTCAACAATACGACATTGATATACCGCTCTCCATCTTGATGGGTGTTTTGGGTCCTTTGAAAACAGTGTTTCTTAAAACAAACTCAGAATGATCAGACCGTCGTTTACGAGTAGGTGGTTCACTTAAAGATCTCTCTGATTGTCCCTGCCTCTTTCTTGACCTCTGTATGTGACGAATTGATGTATATGATGATACACATGACTTTTGACACTTCACTTCCATATCAGGATTGACTTGCAAGTTTTTCTCTAGTTCTATATGTAGGGTGTCATCCCGGCCCTTGCTGGCTTTTATAGTACGAAGAGGGTTGACATTACCACATTCACCTCCTGCTTTACACCCATGGTTCTTAAATAAACAGTCCTCCATTTCTGAAAGAGATAAAGAATCATTAGTTATTACAGATTATGAGATCTTGCTTGAGCAAAAGTGATAAACTGACATAAATTTGCCTGGGTATTTGCTTAAAAATCAATATAATATTGATTTTGAACTATCCCCTGTAGAACAAATTGCCCAAAGGTGCCAAGGTGGCACCCAGTTGATTTTGATTATAGAGAGTGTTGTGAACACAAAACAGCAAAAAAATCTTCCATATACCCAATTTCACGGTTAAGGCTAATTTTGCCCTTTGGTGACTCGACTATTGTCATAATTGCTCTTGTGGAAATCACTATTTTTGCAAACAATAAGCAACGTTGTTAATAAGTGTAAAGTTTTAGAGTGAACATTTCGATTTCACAAGTGAGAGTGGAACTGAGTCAACTGGCTCAGCAAGATGAGGCACAGCATTTCATATTTTGTTCTTGTCAATTCTGGAAAAGGTCAGCATCTTTAGGGAAACCTTTCGTAGCGAAGGATTTTACTAACAATCTCAATTAAACTTCGGTGTGAAAGACCTGAAAGTTAAATATAACTGCCATGTATTGACAAGAATAGAAAAAAGACTCTTGGGCTGAAGCCATTAATCCTGAAATAGGAGGAAATACTATTTTATTTTCTGGAAAGATACATTGCCCTGTCCATACTAAATTAGGCTAAATTATCAACTTTCCATGTTTGCTGGTAAGCAGTAGCAAGAGATTAACTGTAAAAAGTGGTGTTACTCACGAAAAGGTATCATGGGAAGAATGCAGACCCGAATTTTATTTACTTTGCTGCAGGGCTGTTGGAAATAAGCTGTAGAGATACAAAAATCTCCGTCAGCTTAGTACAGTCATATTGGAAAAAGTTTGATATTACTGTATACTCAAGCTGACACCAGACTATTGTATTCATCTGAGAGTGAGTCACATGAGGCTTGAGACTGTTGTGGTGGATGAATTATAACAGTTTATGTTATCGTTGGTGGCAGGTGGTGGCGAACATCATCCACTCACTTGATGTTGTGGTGCCTGCTTCTTCCGTCACTTTTCTCATTCTTTTTCTGTGTGCCTTCCTAGTTCTCCCATCTTTCCTGTCACTTTATTTCTATTCGTTCCTTTTCAGTTGGCTATACATTGGGTGACAAGCTAATGATACCCTGTAAACCAAGAAACCATTTACAGACTTGGGTGGTAACCATGTAACCAACTCATAGCCTACGTGTTCCCTACGTATCAGCAAGTGAGTTGGCGGAGGGTTAGTGCTTCTCCCTGTAAAACAACTACAGGTAACTCAGAGCAAACGGCCACCCCTTACGGAATTATGGCGTCTGGCTGTAGACAGAGAGAGATAATATCCTTCTTCCCACGGCCACATTAATAAAGGCTGTCAGTTGTGATTACATTAGTTAATCAATATTTGCCTAATTGTTGGCTATACTTACTCTTAGAGTCCGGGTAGCGCCGGATAATATTTATCAGAAGAGGGAAAGCTATTTTAGCCATTTGAATCGGTCTGTCCGTCACTAACTCCTATTAATGTTTATTTATTATTTTTTTTAGCACATATTTTCACTGTCAAGGAATTTTGTAATGATATCAAAGCCTCATATTAGGGCCCTGATGTTCCCGTAGCCTTTAGCAGTTTTAGTGAAACTACTTATGAGGGTCTTGAGGTTCCTGGCCAGTATTTTTGTCATTGCTGATGTAGAGAATGGCTTCTTCAAGGCTTCCAGGCTTTGCTTCTTTCTTATTTTAGCTTTATACTGTCAGACGATGTTGCTTAGCTTAGAAACGGTGCTCAAGGAGTATACGGATTGATGAAGGCGATATCCAACCCTTGCATTTAAAACGTAACTCCCGTGTCAAAAAAAAAAAAAAAAAAATCGTCTGTAAAGGACAAACATGAAAAAAGTCACCGGGTCAGAGGGTTTAGAAAAGTCATGTCCTGGTGTGGTGAAATTCTCAAAATTAAGTTACAAATGAAAAAGGCTCTTACAAAATGACGCAGAGAAATCAAGGCAGACTTAACCCCTTTGCTATAATTACTTTGTTACTAGCTTGTTTTTCCTGCACAGAAACGATTCCATTCAACAGAAAACTTACTCATATGGGAATTTGTATTTATCCCATCACTATGTTGGCACTGTCTTACACAGAAGTAGATACTTTTAGAGATAACCAGAAGAAAGTACAGTATTAACTGTGTCATACATTTGAAGAAGTTCAGATGAGCAAATATATATTTTAATCTCATCAGTCCCAGGTCTCAATACAACAGATGAATGAAACGGTGTGGGGGTAGCCAGAAAGAGTTTGTAAAGCCATCCTTTTACTGAATGGGTGAGAAGAATACGGTATGCTATCAAAAAAATGCAGTAAATGAACAAAAATACGAGGAGACAAGTTCATGATGATGATGATGATGATGATGATGATGATGATGGAGGAAAACTAATAATCACGGTAAGAATGCAGTAGAAGCTAAGAAATAAAAATGAAAACATGAAAGAATTTAGTGTATAGTTAGCCCATTAAAGACAAGACGACAAAAAAGAAAAGAATAAAAATGTCAACTGTGTTTTTCCTAGGGGTCAATTTCTGGTCAGCTTAGTGATATTTTCGGCTCGGCAACGCCTCAAAGG
This sequence comes from Coenobita brevimanus, assembly GCF_032717465.1. Lineage (NCBI taxonomy): Eukaryota > Metazoa > Arthropoda > Malacostraca > Decapoda > Coenobitidae > Coenobita > Coenobita brevimanus. The sequence continues at coordinate 6,967,264 of NC_137023.1, read as the reverse complement.
TTCACCCGATTATGGCTCCTTTCCTCTCCTCGCTCGCTCAAAAAATATCATACCGTAGAAAACGTTTTCTTTATCTATACGTTTTAGTAAAAGTTTGGTATGCATTTTTAATATTTTTTTATAAAACTTGGGTATTGATTTCGTATTGCCTGCCCGAACTTTAGTATTTATCTGGTATTTGTTTGGTATTGTCCTGTACTTTATATGCTGTTTATTTGGTACAACTTTGGTATGTGATATTTATTTGGTTTTTATATGGTAGATCTTTGGTGTTGATGTGATGTGTTTTGCTGTTTATTGAGTAGAGCAATGGTATTTGTTTGGTATATAATTGTTATTAATTAGACATAACTTTGGTATTTACATTTATTTGGCAGAACTATGTTTTTTGTTGGGTGTCTGTTAGATATTATTAAAACATAGGAAATTATCGTTCTTTTTCTTTGGTTTAACTTTGGTGTATGGTATTAGATTAGTATTAAATGGTAAAATTTAGATTTATTTAGTAAATCTGGCGCTTGTTTTGCTTTGATATGGTATTTGTTTGGTTATTTATGTGGAAGAACTTTACATTTCCTGTGGCATTAATCAGTACAAGTTTGATATTATAATAATTCTGCTTATAGCTCGAGGACTGTACTCAAACACATTGCCAACACTCTGCATGGGTTATATTACGTACTGCACCTGTTTCTTCAAAGCTTAACACACAGGCTCCTATGGCCCGTTCTGGAGTGAATATAATCGTCTTACCTTACCGGGAGTGCAATACTAGACTTGTCCCGACCATGAAGGAGTAAATGGTCCCAGTGTCAACTCTGGCTCCAATGACTCACTCAGTTGAATAAAATCGTCTTGAGTATCATTGGAGACCGGGTCATATATATATTTTTTAACTGTCTTTCATGTTGTTTGACTGGCCCAGTGTGTTAATGACGTCCTTTGGTTTACTGTCTTACATGTTGTTTGACTGGCCCAGTGTGTTAATGACGTCCTTTGGTTTACTGTCTTTCATGTTGTTTGACTGGCCCAGTGTGTTAATGACGTCCTTTGGTTTACTGTCTTTCATGTTGTTTGACTGGCCCAGTGTGTTAATGACGTCCTTTGGTTTACTGTCTTTCATGTTGTTTGACTGGCCCAGTGTGTTAATGACGTCCTTTGGTTTACTGTCTTTCATGTTGTTTGACTGGCCCAGTGTGTTAATGACGTCCTTTGGTTTACTGTCTTTCATGTTGTTTGACTGGCCCAGTGTGTTAATGACGTCCTTTGGTTTACTGTCTTTCATGTTGTTTGACTGGCCCAGTGTGTTAATGACGTCCTTTGGTTTACTGTCTTTCATGTTGTTTGACTGGCCCAGTGTGTTAATGACGTCCTTTGGTTTACTGTCTTTCATGTTGTTTGACTGGCCCAGTGTGTTAATGACGTCCTTTGGTTTACTGTCTTTCATGTTGTTTGACTGGCCCAGTGTGTTAATGACGTCCTTTGGTTTACTGTCTTTCATGTTGTTTGACTGGCCCAGTGTGTTAATGACGTCCTTTGGTTTACTGTCTTTCATGTTGTTTGACTGGCCCAGTGTGTTAATGACGTCCTTTGGTTTACTGTCTTTCATGTTGTTTGACTGGCCCAGTGTGTTAATGACGTCCTTTGGTTTACTGTCTTTCATGTTGTTTGACTGGCCCAGTGTGTTAATGACGTCCTTTGGTTTACTGTCTTTCATGTTGTTTGACTGGCCCAGTGTGTTAATGACGTCCTTTGGTTTACTGTCTTTCATGTTGTTTGACTGGCCCAGTGTGTTAATGACGTCCTTTGGTTTACTGTCTTTCATGTTGTTTGACTGGCCCAGTGTGTTAATGACGTCCTTTGGTTTACTGTCTTTCATGTTGTTTGACTGGCCCAGTGTGTTAATGACGTCCTTTGGTTTGGCTGTTGGGTTTACTTGTGTGATTTTGTTGGTAAAGAGAATCCCCAAGACAAGGATGAGAGAGAGAGAGAGAGAGAGAGAGAGAGATCGTACCAAGATTATGCTGCAATTAATTATGCCATTTCATAGCTCATTATACAACAGAGAGAGAGCGAGAGGGGGGGGGGGACCGTACCAAGATTATGCGGTAGTTAATTATGCTGTTTCACAGAATAGATCATTATACAACAGCAAGAGAGAGAGAGAGAGAGAGAGAGAGAGTCGCTTACAACCGACTTTGTCGGATATTACTATGATATTTCGTTACCTGTTTTGCTCTTTGAGGGGATGATGGTTCGGGGGAGTGACGTGAGCGGTAGATTTGTCGCGTTAATGATGTATTATTTGGTATCCACAGCATAATGAAGACCATAAACCATTTACTGAGTATCGGTCTTCTGTCTTCCCTCTTCAAGCATTTTCACTTTAGTGCCATTCCTGCGTCAAAAATTTATTTCAGATTTGGTACAGTTGTCCCAAGGGCAAATACCCCGGGACATCTTTCTCATTGTTTTAAACTTTAGGCGATATAAATAATGAGTTTTATGGGTGAGATCGGCCTATAGAAACACACACACTTAATGGTGTATGGCAACACGAATCCATTTAGTTTAATAATTTTTGGTGCGAGGGATGCGGGAAGTCAACTTTATGAGTCTTTGAGATTATTATTTTGTGGTGACCATTGTGTATTCTCTTGGTAGCGTTGATAATCATTATTTAAATTCGTTTTTTCTTAACTCTCAGTCGAATTTAGTCAACTCAGGCAATTCTCAGGCTAAAGACTTTAATGAAAGCTATATAAGCTAATCCTTCCAGGTCGAAAACTATGTCAGTATATTAAATTCAGGCAAAACTCTTCATAAATGCATCAGTGAAAGTTTACTCTCCAGCTCGAAAAATATCTCTTAGACTGAAGAAAATTGTCTGTGTATGGAAAGAGTATGTTAATAATGACATACCTGGACTGAAAGGGTGAACAGGACGGTTAAATAGGGAATACTGGCCATGCCAGGTGTGGCGAGATTGGGATTTTTCTAAGGAAATATTTAACGTACTGCCATTCTCCTTGTGGCTCATAGTCGCGTACCTCATACTTTTAAACTTTATAGAGTTCATCGTTAATTACATTTCGAAACTGCCTAAAACTGTCTTGAACTTGAGTACGTGCACTAATGGGTTTAGGTAATTTAGTGCTTTATACGTGAGTTTTTGTTCTAGGTAAATAAGATCATCTGGCAGTAGTTGGACTATATTGGAAAGTACCGGTACTTAGCTCGCAGCCAAACGGTAATGAAAGTAATTTTTCACCTTTCCGCTGCCTAAACTTTCTCCGAGGTGAGTAAATCCATCTGACGCTCGCCAAAATAAAATACAGTATTTGTATGCTGCAGCCAGACCTGTCTAATATTTTCGCTGTATGGATTTTCCACAGTTTGTTTCTTTCACTCTGTTGGCGTATTTTTCATTTTCATCATTCTCTCTCTCTCTCTCTCTTTCTCTCCTCGTCCTTCCCTTTCCCCAGCTGTGCTTCTTTATACTGGCTGCAACTTTCAGTACAAAGTAAACAAATATGATAAGGACAGTCGTTTGGTGGCAGCGAGAAAGAACATAAATGACATCTCCGGTTGAAAGGGTTAGCATTAATATATTTATTTTTCGAAATACATCTTGAACAATTTAAGGAATAACATAGAATATAATCCTGGAATGAATGCCTTCACCCTGTGAGGAGTATTTGAACACTGTAGACTTTCTTAGGTACAGAGTGGTTTCTGTCTATGGTGCCCTAAGTTCATATGTTATTTGTGCAATCTGTGCCAGCAAATGAATGATACAATTATCAAGAAATATTGTACTGAAGTGAAGTAACAGATAAATTGCTAAGAAAGAGGTACTAGAAAATCTTATCCCACGTGAGTAAGAACCTATGAGGCGTATTATGGTGGCTGCAGATGGTTTTATAGCATCTCTTCTTTACTGATTTATTTTGTGTATAACTCTTTAATTTATTCTCATACTATTAATACATATTAATAGTTTAAATAAATGACACCTAAGAGAATACTAACGTGTCATTTGAAGAAATAAGCTGGTAAGGAAGAGTGCCAGCTTGGTGCCTACACCCACGAGGATACGAGCCTACCTGTCCTATATGTGAAGCTGTGGTAAAGTAGTGGGTGACGTTTTTCTGACGGGTACATGCCATTCCACTCACCCACCTCCACCACAAAGCCACCACCACAACAGCAGCTTCCACCATCACCACTACGCCACAGCCAGAACAACAGCTATCATCACCATCAAAACGACCACCACCACCACCACGGTCTGAACAACAGCTTTCATCATCATCATCACCACCACCACCACCACCACCACCACGGTCTGAACAACTGCTTTCATCATCACCACCACCACCACCCCACCACCACCACCACCACCACCACGGTCTGAACAACAGCTTTCATTATCACCACCACCACCACCACCGTCTGAACAACAGCTTTCATCATCACCACCACCACCACCACCACCACCACCACCACCACCACCACGGTCTGAACAAGAGCTTTCATCATCACCACCACCACCACCACAGTCAGAACAACAGCTTTCATCACCACCTCCACCACAAAGCCACCACCACAACAGCAGCTTCCTCCATCACCACTACGCCACAGCCAGAACAACAGCTATCATCACCATCACCACGACGATGACCACCATCACGGTCTGAACAACAGCTTTCATCATCACCACCACCACAACCACCACCACCACCACGGTCTGAACAACAGCTTTCATCATCACCACCACCACCACCACGGTCTGACCAATAGCTTTCATCATCATCACCACCACCACCACCACAACCACCACCACCACCACCACGGTCTGAACAACAGCTTTCATCATCACCACCACCACCACCACCACCACCACCACCTCCACCACCACCATGGTCTGAACAACAGCTTTCATCATCACCACCACCATCACCACCACCACCACAGTCAGAACAACAGCTTTCATCACCACCTCCACCACCACAGTCAGAACAACAGCCATTATCACCATCACCTCCACCACCACAGTCAGAACAACAGCTATCATCACCACCACCATCACTACCACCACCGTAGTCAGAATAACAGCTTTCAGCACCACCACCACAACCACAGCAAAAAGGAAAACAACAACAACAACTACCATCGGCACCACCCGAATCGCAACAGCAGTTCTCACCACCACCACTACCACCACCATCACCACCACAACAGCAACACGACGTCCAGAACAACAGCTTTCTCGTCACCGCCAGCACCAACACCACCACCGCAGCAACAACAACAACAACCACAAGCAGCATCATCACCACATCACCACAAACACAACAGCATTCCACAACCACCAGAACACCACAACCACAGCAAAGACCACCACCACCACCACTACAGCAGCAGCACATTGTTAGTACATCTCCATAACAGCAGGTATCACCACAACCATCACCATCACCACCCCCACCACAACTTCTACCATCACCACTGCCACCAGCGCTGGTATTACAACACCATTTCCCACACCACAGTCATAGCACCATCACTAGGACTACCTCCATAACACCGCAGCCAACACCACCACCATCATTACTACATCAACAACAACCACTACAACAACCTTCACCATCACTCACCAACCTACCCTCCTCCCCTTTCATTCAGCTCTGTCATTACCCACAGTGGAGAGACTATTTTATAAACATTCGCCTTGCAGGCTGAAGATTCAACAAGGGCGTTACTTGGAGTTATATGAGGGTAATATTTATGTGAAGGTGTTGGAGAGGGACGCCTGCCCGTGTGGCACCGATGTAACCGAAGGGATTCACTGTCCACCTATACAAATGCCCCTCATCTCCCCCCCTCCTCCCCAGAAGGAGAATGATGGACTGCTACAGGGGAAAGGAAATTTCAGCCTGCCTTACACTGTTTTTACATTACAGGTTATGAGGTTCGAATCCCCGCTGGGGCAGGGAACAGTAAGGATTTGAATTTCACAAAGAAGCAGACTTTACTGATCTACCAGAAGACCCTCCGACATGTCGTAAAAATATCCCCGCTAATACCAGCACACCAGTCCTGTGTGAGACAGCCCTTGAATGTATTCAGTATGGACGGTGGGTGTTAGCGCCAAAGTGGTGACATGTAAAGGTGTACGGTATGTAGGAGGACAACTGGGCCTTGGTAGCAGGCTGTGAAGACAATGCCTAGAGTCGGACTCATTAAAAAAACAACAACAGCAACAACAACTACTACTACTACTGCTACTATTACTACTACAGCTGCTGCAACTACCACTACTATTGATTTGACACAGCTCACGTTAAACCTTTTACTACGATGATGTCTGTGTAATTTCAGTATCGTTAACTCCAGAATAATATATGCAGCTTTAGAGAGTGTTTACGAACTTTGAAGCATAGATGTATTATTAATAACCCCTTCACCTTCATAAGCCATTCTATAAGCTGATTAGTCTTATGATCTGGAAAGAATGTAGAATTGCGTCCTCAGGCTGAAAAAGTTAACTCGTCGAGCATTATGACAATTTTTTTATGCTGCGAGAGTATCTGCAGGAGCTGCTCTCTCAGTCTCTCTTACTATAGATTATCAGACGGGATACGCGTCACTCCTGTAGGCTTCAGCGACTTACCGAAGCCACACCACACCACACCATACACCACACCACACTGAGGACTTGAACCAGACCTGAAGCACCCCATCTAGTACTTTTTAATGTCTGTCAAGCTACCTTCCAACGATTAGATGCCCCTTACGAAAGATATTTAGTAGGGAAGGGGTCAGTGAAGGCTGCATCTAACCCCTCCAACTCGAAAATTACCTCCTAAATTAAATATTCTTGTCTGGAGATAACAATGAAAGATAAATATTAGACGTTCTGGTAGTGAAGGGGTAAACAGCGTGGAGTCACCGTTGTCATTTCATCAGTTCCTTTTCTTTCATTGTGTTCCTCCAGCCTCATTCTCTTTGCACGGTATAAATTCATTAGACTCTCTCTCTCTCTCTCTCTCTCTCTCTCTCTCTCTCTCTCTCTCTCACACACACACACACACACACACACACACACACACACACACACACACACACACACACACACACACACACACGCACATGATGTCCATTCGAATGTCTGACTAGCTTCACAATACGATTATTTTATATATTAAAACCATCTGCTCATGATTCCACTTCTCTGACGCTCTGAAACTTATTGACCTCTGCTCATGGACTCTGCCAAAGGTTTTGTAGTACTGTACACGCCACTAACACCTGGTATCCCCCAGAGTTATTGCACAGTGGACTCGCCCCAACACCTGGTATCCCCCAGCGTTATTGCACAGTGGACTTGCCCCAACACCTGGTATCCCCCAGAGTTATTGCACAGTAGACTCGCCCCAACACCCGGTATCCCCCAGCGTTAGTGCACAGTGGACTCGCCCCAACACCTGGTATTTCCCATCGTTATTCCACGGCGGACCCGCCCCAACACCTGGTGTCCCCCATTGTTGTTTTTTATTGAACTTGCTCGTACCAAACTGTTTTCACTCTCATTTCTCAACAGGTTTGTGTTCAGTCGTCGTAGAATTACTATAGCCAGCTATTTCATAAACTTAATATGGCAGGATATATTAATTCACTAGGACAGTCAAACTAAATACGTATCCTCAGTGAACAACATCCTTTTCCGATTCCTCAGTTGCTACCTGACGGGTGATGGTTTGAATAATGCTAACGATGATTTTACTCAAAACAGGACAGATATTATCCCTTTACCTTGCTAAGGTGCCCCATTCCTGAAAGACACTGGGTCTTTATTTTGCAGCTCGGAGGCACACCATCACCAGTGATGAGAACCTGTGGGGTAAACCCATGGAAACAAATGCTTACCTGTGGTCGACGGGTCTGCTTGTCCGGACAGACCGGGGATAAACAGTAACAATAACAGCTTATGTGTATGTGTGTGTGAGAGAGAGAGAGAGAGAGGGAGGGAGGGAGGGAGGGGGGGATATAAACTAAGAATTTTTTTATCCATTTCAGTCTTATCTTGGTGGAAGGGTTGAGGGATAACCGTGGAATAAGTGGTCTGATTTAGAGAACAACGGGCATGAGGCTAAGGTCACAGGGCAAGGCCATTTCATCGTCCACTCTTGACTAAATTTGGTGTAAGGACTTTGGGTGAGGGGAGGATGAAGTACTTCGAGTGTAAGAACAATAGGTCGAAGGTCAAGGCATCCAAGCAATGAAAAAGGTTCGACCATTTGACCGGTTATTCGGCTCCTTTGTTCACACTGTGATTGCTGTCTCTGGTGTCAGTGATTTTTTTTTTTCCTCAAAATCCTCATTCTCAAGGACGAATGAAGAAGGGATATTTACAGCTTCAGACAGTCTTTTACTTACCTACAGTTCATTGTATCCACATTCCTGCTATTATATTGTGTGGCTTGATATATGAAGCATGTTGATTTATGAGTACTTTTCATTATTGTAAATGGGATTATAATATGCTTGATTTGTTTTATGAAATGTTTTGCACATAATAATGTCAACTGATGCATCATAAAATAATGACAGCCAAGTCCTATCTCGGGGACCCCCTAATATCTGTCCTTGGGTTAAGGGATTCTTGCAGTTTAATATCATGGGCTTTTTATATTGATATGCTCATCCAGGTGTAATACAGGCTTCAAGACTTCGCACGGTTGGCTACTTTTACATTCTAGGATTCCATGATACAGTAACATCTTTTTATTTTAAGACTGAAGCTAGCTGTAAGTCCATTAAGTTAATTCAAGGAACAGCATCTCAGAAGGACACCCCACACACCCTAACACGTGGAGGTCTAAACTTTAACTTGCTAATGATGTCGCATTCGGCGTAGAGTTGGTGATGGACGGGGAGAGGGGACTTTATGACATGTCTGTAAGCCTTATATGTTAGAACAGTGAATGTTGTTTTAATGGAGGTCATAGCCCCATTACTTGATTAAAATTCTAGCATTTAACTCATGTTTGAACTCAATCTGACTGCCATCCCCGATTATTTTGTTTCTCATAATCAAAACCCAATTCCCGTCATTATAAATGATGGTGGGGGTAGAAAATGAATTACATCAGCAAACTTGCACACACCAGACGTAGCTGAGCTGCTATTAAAAACACGTTCAAATCGTGTTTTACGATAAGGCGCATCTGATCCATAAGGCCGAACTATACTGCTTTCTATCACTGGAGAAGCGAACTGCCTTATATAGTGCTATTGACATAGATGTAGGTGCGGAAGTCACTGAGAGCGTGCGAGTAGTGTCAGAAATGTATACGGAGCCAGTATCTTCTGATGGAGTGGTGGAGATTGTCAGTGAATCTCTGCAAGTCATTAAGTGTGCAAACACAAGTTAGGTCATTGTGATGATTGCACGCACATTGAGCTTTCCTAGCTGTGTCGCAAGTTTGGACGAATGTAATACTCACTCGACCAAAGGAAGTTCCATCGAGGTAGGATGGATCCAAAAACAGGATAAAACACACACACACACACACACACACACACACACACACACACACACACACACACACACACACACACACACACACACACACACACACAAAACATCAACAACAACAACAACAACAACAACAACAACAGCAATTACGGGATTGGTCCTTGTCACGCATGATTTTGATTTATCTCATTTCAAACTGATCCGAAGAAATTAATACGTCCATAAATTTCTCTGTCTCTCAGTGCGGCAGTCCCGACACTTTCATTAAATAAATACCTCGGGTTTTGAACATCATTCAGTATATATGATATTCGTTTATATCGGTATTTATCTAGGAAAAATTATTTTACTCTCATTGCAAAATCATCTTCACGGAAATAAGATGTTCTCTGTTTATTTTTTTATTTTTTTTATTTTTACTTTGCCCAGTCACAAAATTTAAGCATCGGTGTTTACTCTCCTACGTGGAGCACAGCATTCACGACATTCAGCCCTTGTAAAGAAGGAGGAGTCAAAAGCGTTTCGTCTCATCAGCTTCCCTCCTCTCACTGACTCGCTGCAGCATATCTCTCCGTCGTTGTGTTTCATCTCTTTGTTCCTTTGTTACCATACTGGTCACTGCTCATCTGAACTATACTTGCGTTCCGCCTCATTACGGTGGGCACACAGCACCCGTACAGTTATACGCTTTTACCCTTTTTGTATCCAGCTCAATAATGCAAGAGCTGGCAGCAGCTCTTAGTACGGTAGTTCATGTACGCAACTGGACAACTATGTCACTCTTCCTCAAGCTGTCTTTACTGTTCATACTATTCATCATTCTGGCCAGTTTCTTATAATGCCCAGGTATCTGGAAATGAACGATTTTTTTTTTTTTTTTACTATTGTTCCGAATTCTTTGGAAGGGATAAGTTATGCAACTTAATAGCTTTCGACTTTTTACTTGGGGATACGGGTTTGCGTAACACACACACACACACACACACACACACACACACACACACACACACACACACACACACACACACACACACACACACACACACACACACACACACACACACACATCTGGGGGAGAACTGTGCAGCACGTCTATTCCTCTCATTGTTTTTGCTGTCATTCTATAAACAGGTAATAACAGGTTCTCGAATAAATAAAACACTATCAGGTTCCTATGATTCAACATCAGTTGAATAAAATCATCTGACTTTAGCAGGAGTATAACAGCTGGTAGAGAAGACAAGACCATGAGAAGGGTACTGGTGAAAGTATGAACAGATAAGCCTGCTATGACTCACTCAGCAGAATATAATCATCTGGTGTTGATTGACATAATAATAGAATATACTGGTAAGTGATCATGATTAGGTTAATGGTGACAGTTAGGACCCTCCCAGCCTGCACTGATTTATGTTTACCATCATCATGTGGGAGCGGAAGTAAAATATTAGAGATGACAAGACAGGGAGAGGGTTAAATTAGTCTTTTTTTATTTCATTCTAATATAAATCAGCAGCATTTTTAAACTGCGATGAAGATGAATATCAAGTGAGTAGTCCCTTTAACCCTCCAACTGTGGGAGATTTCACCAAATTGAGTTAATTAATTTGGTCTTAAGTGGACTGAAATATGATTCTCCCAGATGACTACGGTCGTTTGGTGCAATGTGAAAAATAGCAGCAATCCTTGAGTAATTGGCCATAGCACAAATCATCACAGTTTTGTAGTGAATTTCTCTGAGCTGAATAAATATTGTCTGGGGTTATTCGGAAGAAGTGAACAGTTAGTATTTCCCAGCCAAGAGGTTAAGGATCTCAATAAACATTACTGACTAGTATGTTAAACTCTACATTACAGCTTCTTTACTGGATAGTTACCTGCTAGAGGATATTATTCAGGTAAGCGGTTCCAAGGTGCTAGAGAGAGAGAGAGAGAGAGAGAGAGAGAGAGAGAGAGAGAGAAAAGTTGACATGCGACATCAAGAGACTGGGGACCAATATAAAGTTTTGAGTTGCTGATCCCTTTTTCTTCTTCTTCTTCTTCTGTGTGTGTGTGTGTGTGTGTGTGTGTGTGTGTGTGTGTGTGTGTGTGTGTGTGTGTGTGTGTGTGTGCACTGAAAAATCTTAGCAGACGTATAAAAATAATGAAATTTTTTTTATCATCGAACAAGGTCAAAAATAATAATAATAATAATCTTAACTGCTACTCACCTGAAGGGAGGTGTACTCTGAATCCTGACGTTGTATAGTGCTTTGTGATATTGCTGGTTCGGACAAAGCAAAAAGCCTGCTTATATAATCATGAATTTTGTATTGCCCACACACACCGCAACTCAGCCAGGAGACAGGGCGTGTGTGCTGGGCATTCCCCAGGCCCTGTCTTCCCCCCTTACCTTACTCAAGGCAACCACCACCAACCGGGCTACAGCAAGGCCCGGTCTCCTCGAATGAGGAGAGAATCAACAACAACAATTTTGTATTGCCATGCCTCGGGATCATAATTAATGCTGTTCATACTTACCCTTAAGATACAACCCATACGCTTCTTCGAGTATACTGTCAAGTTAATGTTTGGCTTTGGTAACTAATGTATTCCCGCTTGTCCCCTTCCCACATTTGCCATATTGTTATGCCTTCAGTACGATGACGTCTCTTACGTCTCTTGCATTATACTTTTGCCAGCGCAATTTTTTCTAATTTATACGTCATTTTCCAAACAATATGATTTAGATATATGCCCGTCATTACAACCTTCAGGACTAGATTGCTCTGTTAATCCCTACAATCCCATGCCGTATTAATTTTGTTTCTTCTTACCTACAGACGAGGTTATTCTGACTAGGAGATACTTAAAATTTCAGAGATCACATATAGCCTTGAATAACTCCTACGCTGCTAGAGGTCCTTCCCGAGATGTAGGTGGTCTTTTCATGACGCCAAGAAGTAATTGAACAGTACCTCATTGGAGTGAAAGGGTTACATGGAATAAAAAGGTGTTATGATAACGTCAGTATGTAGGCTTGTTAACTTTTTTTTTTCGGCATACTGTAGGAGAGAGAATGCGTGTTACTTCTCCCATTATTTATTATATACTGATGAATAAAAACGTTCCTTGTTGTAGTTAATCTGAGATGTAGTAATTAAACTTTTGCATAAACGTTTTCACTGGTACTGCAGCAATAATGTAACTTATTCTTGAAGTTTTATTCATTTATAAAATGGATTTCTATTTATACAAAGATTTAAACTCTTGGCAAGATGAGATCAAGTATATTCCACTCACAGTTGGAGGTCAGTTTTACGCTCCATCAGTCCTGCCTTCCCCTTCTCTTCGTTGCTCCGGCTCTCATTTCCCTGTTTCATTCCCCTGCCTTACTCCCTTTCCCCTCACAGTTCATGCACCAACTTTTACCTTTCATAATGATGCCCACCTGATGCACTTCTCTCTCCCTTTTGTTAATATACTCACATCTCTCCCCTCTTCCTCCATCTTTCTTCCTTGTTTTACATCTCTTGTTTTATTTTCCCCCCTTCACAGGTGCCTAAAATGATTAATACAGATCCTAAATAACATTAAACATACGACATATAATGCAATATAAAGAGGAGAAGAACATCTTCCAATCAGTACTGTATTTTAGAGAAGGAAGTAAAGAAGTGATTACGAGACAGCGAGCAAGCGTAGCGACGCGATGTTTACTCTTCGTTCAGCTGAGAAATGGAAGTTGTTATATGAACTTTTTATATGTAACAGTAATATGAGATACACGAATGACTAAAAGAAGGAAGGACTGTCGCAGTTGTTATATCAACTTTTTATATGTAACAGTAATATGAAATACACAAATGACTAAAAGAAGGAAGGACTGTCGCAGTTGTTCAACTTTTTATATGTAACAGTAATATGAAATACACAAATGACTAAAAGAAGGAAGGACTGTCGCATCAAGAGGAAGATGATATGGAAGGCAGGACATTATGGTGACGGAGTAATCACTGTAAGCCTTTGCTCATGGCTGTATCATTACGGCGTGTTATCAACATCTTCGGTAAAGAGGGGAAGGAATTAATGATGTCTATTTTTGAGACTTCGTGGACAAGGAACTTAATTCTCAGGCTGTTGTAACTTACTCTCAGCTGAATCTATTCCTCTGGGGTTCGCCTGAATACAATATTTACGATGTCCCGAGCATGAGAGGGTTAATGGTGCCAGTATTACCATATCAGACGCCCATTACTCACTAACCTTAATATAATCCCTTGGTGTTTTGTGCAATATAAAACGAGAGAGGATGCGACCATGGGAAGATTATTCGTTTAATATGTACTTGTGTCTCACTCACTGCAAATGTGTGAAAAATGGCTATAACAGTCTTAACTTACAAAAAATTATTGTAAAGAACTTTCTTGGAGGCAGGAAGGAATATAACCCTTTCAACCCCATGACTGATGCTGGAGAGGGACGCATTCACGTGGTGACACTGATGATATATTTTATATTTTATTCTTGTTTCCCACGGATGATTTTAATAAGTTTACGACAGACTTTCGAACTGGGCCGTTTAAATAAAGCCTTCATTATTGCACTTAGTACGATAGTGGTTTCCTTCGTTGAATAAAAGTGTCGGAAAGTAACAAGAACAAAGTAATAGTACACGTTACCTTATCAAACCCTTTTACCCCTTCTGCCCGGTGACGTATTATTTAATTGATTCTCCCTCTCGCTTTCTGATTTTATGAAACTTAGAAATGACCACTCGTGCTGAAGGGATGTATGAAGGTCTTTTGTGATATTTCCTGGCCGAAAATTCTGATTTAGTTTGATTCAGATAGTTATGAGATTCCCATATAAAATCGTAAGACATTACTGGATCTAAAGAGATGATGGAGGCTTTATTATCCGGGCATAGGAGGCTCCCTAAGCAGTTCTTCCTTGACCCCTGGAAGCCGTAGATTTTTTACTCCAATCATAATATTATTGTATGCTTTAATTCTAATTGGCTGAGGCATATTGCAGTGACAGGGTAGGGAATGACTATATTTAACATCTGCAGAGCGAAAAATTATATCCTAGGCTGACAAAAACCATCTGGGAAAAAGAGTACAGAGAAAAACTACGTCATTGGATCATGGAATCTACAAATTATATTCTGATTTGACACAAACTACAGTAAGGTGATAAATACATACATACATACAGAGAGAGAGAGAGAGAGAGAGAGAGAGAGAGAGTCACCTGACGCGTTTTCTTTCAGCTTTAGGGCGGCTTTAAACAGTGAATGAAGTTAACCCCTTGAATCCCATGCCTTGTATTTTAATTTCAGTCACACTTCTAGCACTTTTTTCAGCATTAGAAGCAATCATCAAGCACTGAAGTGGTTAATGAAGTCTAACTCCAGCTCCTACAGTTTCAAATCTCCCATAAGCTTAGCAAAATATGCTGGACACAGTAAGAACAATGCAATAATGAAATACGCCTCCAGATTCACGAGGCTGAAGGAGGTCATCATCAGCCCATTGACACCGAGAAGCCAGTGTTTCTATTTTAAAAAAAATATGTACGTAAGAAAACAGAAAAATAAAAAATCAAACATAATTTCTAGTTTGTGATCGCTTCATGTATGCTGTTTTTACTGTCAGCTGAATTAACTACTTGGGGTTTGTTGGCTTAGAACAATCGAGTTTTTCCGACCTTGAGAGGGTTCAGGATACGGTTATTACTCCTCGGGCTTGTATGCCTCACTCTCAGCTAATAAACCTGGCGTTAGCTGAAGTAGAATATTGGAGTTGGTCTCACCATAGAGTAGTTAATAATAGCTTATACAGTTGCTGACATAATTATCAATAAACATCATTACGGTAATTGAAGGAACACCGAGCAATGACTTTCAAAATCCAGAAACGTGATATACAGGGCTCCACAAATATTGTAGATAATTGTGCAGAAGTTTCATAATTAATTATTGAACTAAACCTGGAGCTACCGTCTTGTCCACAAAGATAAATTGTTCCCGTAAAATATCTGGCATAAATACGGCATATAAATATGAATACTGAGGTGCAACATACAAAATAAATAGGTAAGAGAGAGAGATGGTTCACGAAAATATTCCTTACTTCCCCACCCCAGCTGGCTCCCCGATACTCGCGTTTTTTCCATCACGGTCTCCTCCCATTCGTCTCTCTTTTTTCCGGCTGTCTGGAGTATCCTCTTCGTTTCATCCGTTTTCTCTTTGTTTTACCCGCCGAACATTTTTCTTGTACATTTCGTTTATCTACAATGCTGGGTGTTTTTTCCTTTATTTAATATCCGTTAATCCTTATTCTGTTTTTTCTTCACTTTACATTTAATTCAAGATTTTTTTTTTTTTTTTTGCCACATAAAGAGCCTACATTATTTCTTCCTTTCCTCCTGTTTCTACATACATTTCTTTTCCTGTCAGTCTCTAGTATATTCTTATTATGCTTTTACTTCTTTTTCTCCGTGACTTGCATTACTTCTCTTCAGGTTTAATTTGCCTTCGGTAATTTTGTTAACTTTCTCATGTTTCCATGAATCACTGTAAGCAATATGTATTTCTCTAGCGTTATCTTAGTAACTAGAGTTGCCCTGATCATGAGAAGGTTAAAGGTACGAGTGTAATCAGAGGAATAAAATTGACTATTGTCAGCTGGAACAGAATAAGTTGTCAAGACCATGTGAAGGCAATTTATTTCCAATAACCTTTCGGGATTATGAGGTCTGGGAATAGATAGGTAGATAGATAGATTATTCTTGTTTCCTCTTATCCCATCAGTATATTTTTCTGTGTTATTCCTGCTGATCTTTCTCTCATAGATTCCCAGTCTGTTCTTTCCTGTTCACTAATACTAATATCAGTAGATCATGGTGAGAACAACTCTGATATTCTGTTCCAGCCGGCGACAGATTTTATTCAGTGGAGAGGAAATCATGGAAGTCTGAGAGGGATAACTCTCCATTAGGTTTTCTTCCCGTTCTTTGCCTTTTTTTTTCTGCCTTGTATTTTGTTCTCACCTCCTTTTTACTTCCTCATGTCACCTCGATGTCATATATAAGTTAAGAAGTCACTGCATGATAGTATTGTGATCCCTACCCTGACGTATGGAAGCGAGACGTGGACCTTGCACGAGGGGAACAAATCAAGAGTGAGAGCAGTGGAAATGAGTTACTTGAGAGGAGCATGTGGAGTGACGTGGAGGGACAGGTTGACGAATGAAGAAGTGAAGGAACGCTGTGGGGTGGATGTGGATGTGATTGACAAGATTAGGAGAAATACACTGAGGTGGTTTGAACATATGGAGGGAATGGAGAATGGAAGAATGACTAAGAGGGTGTACGTAGCTGAGGTGGAGGGAGGGAGAGGAGGGGTAGACCGAGGATGAAGTGGAGGGATGGAGTTGAGAGGTATATGAGGGAGGGGGGGGGTGAGTTGGGGGGAAGGTAGTCAAATGGTGGGTGACAGAACGACTTGGAGGCGTTTTGTCTGCGGCCACCCTTTGCTGGATTAGGGCGTCGGGCTATAGATAGATAGAGAGATAGATATAACTTTTTCCATATTAATTCACCATTAATTAGATACTCTTCATTTTGATCTTGTCTTTTCCGCCTTACTTAACTTTCCTCACTTTTTTCGCTTCTTGTTTTGTTAATCATTTACATTGTCCTCTCTCTCTCTCTCTCTCTCTCTCTCTCTCTCTCTCTCTCTCTCTCTCTCTCTCTCTCGTATTGTGTATTTCTTTCCTGAAGTGTGTGCCTCTCCACCCCTTCTTTCTTTCTCTGTAGTGATTATCAGTGTTTACCGCTTTGCTTCCTCTTTTTCTTGTCTTTCATATTTTTCTCATCTTGTAATGTCTGTCTTTCTATATGAAGTTTATATATTCTGTATGTCTGTATCTGTCTGTGTAAATGTGTATCTGTGTATCGATCTACACACACACATACACACACACACACACACACACACACACACACACACACAATGTCTTTGGTTCCTCTTTGGCTTTAAGAAATCCCTAACTGGTCTAAATATCCGAAAAAGATCCGTTCTGAATACTTTTGCCCTAATTTACTGTGGGTCCAAATATCACGAGTATCAGGAGCGTTGAACCTTTATCATCCGTCAGCTGAAAAGAATTATTTTTTATTTTTTTATTATTATTATTATTTTTTTTTAATGTAGAAGTGGAATTCTTGTTCGTATTTTTAGTTAGTTGTTTTCCGGGGAGGGACACTAACCTTCCGCAAACCCACTTGTTGTCACATAGGGAACATGTGTTGGATGGTTGTGGTGTGGATGTGGATGTGATAGGAATCGTTAGGAGGAACACACTGAGATGGTTTGGACATGTGGAGAGGATGGAGAGCGAGAGACTGACGAGGAGAGTGTATGTGAGTGAGGTGGAGGGGGAGGTCAAGGATGAGATGGAGGGATGGAGTGGAGAGGTATATGAGAGAGGGGTGTGTGAGCTGGGAGCAGGGCAATGAAATGGCGGGGGACAGGGCGACATGGAGGCAATTTGTTTGTGGCCACCCCTTACGGGATTAAGGCGTCTGGTAATCGATAGATAGATAGAAGTTGAATTGGGGTGGTTTCTGGCTTTCTTATATTGACTTAAAGCACACTACAAAAAGGCTCTATAAAAATTAGTACTTTTCGGATTTCGTAAAAACTCTTAACGTTTTTGTATGACGCTCCGCTCAGAGTTACACAACAGACTGAGAGAGACAGATGTACCCCCTCCACAATATGTCTAACCCCCTATTTATATATGTCCCCCCCCCAATGCATACATGCCCCCACTAAACTTGCTGACCTAGCACGCTTTCCCAGGGCCCCACGCCTGGGCGAAGGCGTTATTGCATCAGTTCATAGCAGGCAGCCAAGACGGGCAGACTATTTTACTGTGAGCTCGTAATAAACTCCTTATCTAGCTGTTTGTACACGGAGTTTCTATCACCAAAGTATTGCAAGTTACACAGACAAACACAAGCTAAGGGTTATAGAAGTGGGTATATGTATTATAGATTCTTGTTTTCTCTTTTTCCAGACCATAAATTTTTTCTTACATAGTTCAAAAATTTCCTTTTTCTTCTCATTTCTTCTCTTGCTTCTCCCTCGTTATACTGAATTTTATTCTCTTATATTTTTTTTCTTTTTCTAGTTCTCGTTGTCTTCATTTCCAGTCTATTTACCCTTTTCACATCTTTTTAAGGTTTATTTTTTCCCTCAATTTTGTAATCGCCATTATTATTATCGTTTATTTTTTCACGCTCTGCATTTATAGTTTTTTTTTGTTTTTTGTTTTTTTTGTTTTGTCCTCAGTTTACCCCGCCATATTTCTTTCATTATATATCTTCTTCCATCCTTTCTTCATTATTTTATTGTTCTTGGTCTCTTTTTCTTTACGGTTTACGTTTTTCCTCCATGGCCTTCATTCCTTGTGAAACTTTGTTCTTAACGTTCATTTACTTATGTGTTCTCTCTCTCTCTCTCTCTCTCTCTCTCTCTCTCTCTCTCTTCATAATTCCTTATTCCTTTCCTCTGTAATTCCATCTTCTTCCTCAATTCTTGTATCCTTACTTCATATCTCTCTTACTTCTCATTTCCTTACTCTCTTCCTCTGTTACTTCCTCTCTTCCTACTTCCTCTTTTAGTTTCTTATTTCCTCATCCTCTTCTCTTCTATTTCCTCACATTCTCTCTCTTAATCCTTCTCCCACTTCATATCGTATTTTTTTCTCGTTACTTCTTCTCTTCTTACTCACCTTTTCCGTTCGCCCCACCTTCGCCGTCTCTTAATTCCCCAACTCCGTACTTCTCACATCATTCCGCTCATTTCCTCTTCTTTCATCCTTTTTACTTTTTCCTTCCGTTTATCCTTCTCCTCTTACTTGCTCTCTCTTTTATTCCCGTATTCCGTCTCTCATACTGCCCACTCGCGTTTCACTTCCTCATCCGTTTCATACTTTCTCCTCTTCCCCTTTCCCCTGCCCTCACTTGCAGGTTTCTTTGTTATTCGTAATCGATAAGGAATACCGCGTGAGGTGAAGGTGAGGAGGGGACGAAATGACCCCCCCTTACCCCCAGTCCACCCTCCCACCTACAACTTCCACTCCCTCTATCTTTCCTTCCACCTGCATCCCCTCCAACTTTTACGCCACAAATCACCTATACCCTCCTGTCATTTTCTCTGTTCTTCTCCCTTTTCTTCTTTTTCTTCTCTTTTCTCTCTCCTCTTCGCATCTCTCCTTTCCTCCCCCCTCCTCTTTTCTTTGCTTTTCGTCTCTCCTGCTCCGTTGTCTGCTCTTTCCACTCAGTTCCTGATTTTTTGTATTCTTCCTTATATTCGCACCATCTTCATCATACTCAGCTCTTTATTTTGTCCTTATCCTGTTATTTCGCCTGCATAGTCCCCCTTTTTCCTTCTTTTGTCTTTTCTCCTGTCTGCCCTTTTCTTTTCTGTTTTAGTTCAGTTCTTGCTTTACCTTTCTTTATTTTATTTGCGCCTTCTCCATTTCACGTTTTCTCCTCTCTGTTCTCAGCTTATTCTGTTTTATACTCCTCTTTTACTTCCTCCTCTTCCCGTTTCTTTCACTCCTCCTCTTATCTCCTGCATTTCGTATATATCTCCACTCCCCTCTCCCTCTGCTTCTCCATCTCCACTTCTACCTTTCCTCCTCGACATCCTTTTCCACCTTCACTCCCACACACTATCCCCTACCACCTCCAGTCCCCTTCCCACTCCAGAACCCACCCCCTCCGTTCCCTCTTTCCCTACCCACATTCGTCGCTCCCCTTTCACCCCCCGCCCCTTTCCTCCCTC
Source organism: Coenobita brevimanus (assembly GCF_032717465.1). Taxonomy (NCBI): domain Eukaryota; kingdom Metazoa; phylum Arthropoda; class Malacostraca; order Decapoda; family Coenobitidae; genus Coenobita; species Coenobita brevimanus. The sequence goes on along the minus strand of NC_137023.1, from coordinate 6,946,877 downwards.
CCCCTTTACCTCACACCCTTCAGCGTCATCACAGTACTCACCTCCTGACTAGCCAGACCGGCGAGAGAGAGAGAGGTAAACATGCAACACTGAAGTGAATTGTATGTATTATATCTTAAATTTTCTTTCTCTATACAGAATATACACAAATAGTCTCAGCGGGTCATTCTCAGTTTAAATTGTGAAGCAAAGACGTGCTCTACATTTACAATTTATCTACATTCTTTATCAAAAAAATTAAGTTACTGTATAATATAATGCAGTAAAACGTGTTATAATTTCGCTCTGTAGCCTGGCAGCCATTCAATTTATCATCTAGAGCAGTGATGCGGACCGTGAAACCGTGACTGGTATGTGTGTGTGTGTGTGTGTGTGTGTGTGTGTGTCAGTTGCAGTGGTTCTTGTTCTCAGCTTTCGTAACTTATCTTCCTAAGCGTGTGATTTTATATATTGCTCCATGGTATGCTCCTTCACGTTTTTAGTGTAAATTACATCGATATTAAAACTATATAAGTAGCGTACAGACCCATTTTAAAATTTATTATGCAGATCAAATCGCTCGGGCGGAGGTGTCACGAAACCTATGCCACCTAGAATACGGGTCATTGGCGACACATAAGAGGGAGCAGTTTGTAGAATGCTTGGTTGAAACTGCGTCCGTTGTAGCGTAGATACTATAACCAGTGTTTTCCTTGCAACTGCGTCCGTTGCAGCATAGTTACTATAACCAATCCCTTGTAACTGCGTCCGTTGCAGCATAGTTACTATAACCAATCCCTTGTAACTGCGTCCGTTGCAGCATAGTTACTATAACCAATCCCTTGTAACTGCGTCCGTTGCAGCATAGTTACTATAACCAGTGAATCCCGTGTAACAGCGTCCTGGCCTCGCATTCAAGGACGCACTACGCGTACATATTATAATCATTGTCATTTCTGTACGTTTGAGTCTTCGAATATCCTCTTCCTTTACTGCCCAGGTCTCACTACCATACCGCAAAAATGGGAGAAATGGAGTTCCCCCGAGCCAAGCCCTGTATTGGACTATGTAGCCCCGCTAGGGTTACGGGAGGGAGCTACCCCTCCCGGCACGGCAGCCCGGGCGAGGCTCGAACTTGCATTCCCCCGATCACAAGTCCAGCGCGCTACCACTGTACCATACCGCAATATATTCCTAACACATGCTGCATACAAAGGACCCTTTCAAAAGGAGGGAGAGCCCTCTCAATGTAAAAAGAAGCAACAGCTCCCTGATCTTCCTTCCTTCAACTACTCCATACACTAGCCACAGAGATAGCTCCAGCCGTGCCTCCAACACATAACATGTTCCGCAAATAACAAAACTCGTACACACACTCAAGAGACTCAAAGCAAAATCAATCATTTCGTGCATGAAAATTTACATGTTCTCCCCGACACTTCGGACACGTGAAATCAGCATTATCTTGCAGCTTACCTCTAATACCACTACATCTCCTATACACCCACTTTTCACAACTACTGCACAAGATGTAGTTACATTCCATACCATTGTGGCAAACCGCACATGGGCACTTTCCCTCTGCTTTGACAGCACCGCCACCAGTCCTAGATATCATCACTTTTATTAAATCCGCATTCACTCTTAAACCCTTGTGCCCTATACCGTCTCTCCACTTCCCAAATCTTTCCTCCGCCTTCCTTTCACTCCCTGCAGTCAGCATCAAGCTATCAGCATACAACATTTCCCATGAGAGTCCGTTTTTGAAGTCATGTGAGAGAGCTTCAAGCACCATGACAAGCAGTAAGAGTTTCGCCCCGCCCCCCCCCCCACACACACATCGTCGTCGTCGTCATCATCATCGTCATCATCATCATCATCATCATCATCATTATCAGTCATCGTCATCATTCTCATCATCATCATCATATCATCATCAGTCATTATCATCATCATCATCAATCATTATCATCATCATCATCAATCATCATCATCATCATCATCATCATCATCATCATCAAATCATCATCATCATCATCAATCATCATCATATCATCATCATCATCATATCATCATCATATCATCATCATCAAATCATCATCATCATCATCATCATCATCATCAATCATCATCATCATCATATCATCATCATCATCATCATCATCAATCATCATCAATCATCATCATCATCATCATCATCATCATATCATCATCATCAATCATCATCATCATCATCAATCATCATCATCATCATCATCATCATCATCATCATCAATCATCATCATCATCAATCATCATCATCATCATCATCATCATCATCATCATCATATCATCATCATCATCATCATCAATCATCATCAGTCATCATCATATCATCATCATCAATCATCATCATCAATCATCATCATCATATCATCATCATCATCATCATCATATCATCATCATCATCAATCATCATCATCATCATCATCGATCATCATCAGTCATCATTATCATATCATCATCATCAATCATCATCATCAATCATCATCATCATCATCATATCATCATCATATCATCATCATCATCATCATCATCAATCATCATCATCATCTCATCATCCTCATCACTCATCATCATCATCATCATCACTCATCATCATCACTCATCATCATCTTCATCATCATCATCATCAATCATCATCAGTCATCATCATCATCATCATCATCATCATCATCAATCATCATCATCATATCATCATCATCATCATCATATCATCATCATCAATCATCATCATCAATCATCATCATCAATCATCATCATCATCATCATCAATCATCATCATCATCATCATCATCATCATCAATGATGATGATGATGATGATGATGATGCAAGCGTCAGGACACTATACAAAATGGAAGTAAGGATAGAGAGTGAGCATGTCTCCCTGTACATCAAGACGTAATCGGTACACAAAGCAGAAAACATTAAGCCAGGGTGTGTAAAGGGGCCAATAATGGGGCAGTTAACGATGTGATGGGATAATGAGTCAGCCAATGGAGCGTTACAGACTTTGCCGGGCATGTCGGTGGCCGGTCGTTGAGTGACTTCTCTCAGGGACTGATACCCGAGGCGACAGCCACATCACAGCGGTGGGTGAGGGTGGGGTGCTTGCTGTAGGTGTGTTTCACCCCACGGTATTTGTCATAATGCTGGATGGTGACGCTGGTGGGTCGTTAAGCACCAATGAGCAAGCCTAGGTCATCCCTGGCTCCATCTCATTGGACTCTCCGACAAGGACTGTGAAGGAGAAATCTGTTCATGAGAAGGTTAAAGAGGAAGGGGCTGACAACCCCACCCTGGAGAGTACCTAGACTGAAGAATTGGTTGTCACCGACGGGCCCAAAGAACAAAACCCGAGAGTGGTGAAGTGACAGGTAGCTTTCAAGACAGCAGAACAGGTGGCCAGAGACACCCAGGTAGTCAAGTTCATTAAGGATGACGTCCAGGTTTGCGACATCAGAGGCTGCCGTGTGGTTAATAAAGGCAGTGCAAGAGGGTGATGGGAAGTGAAAGAGTACTTCTGCAATGCAACGTTGCGTGCTGCGAACTGGGAGGAAACCAGAGAGATGAGGAAAGAGTCGATCCTGGACAAGATCACGGAACGAAGCTAAAAAGAATTCTCTCGAGGACTTTGCAGAACAGGAAGTGAGTGAAATAGGACAGAAGTCAGGGGAATTAGGCTTGGGGATTGGGACGATTTTGCTGTTGGTCCACTTCTCTGGGAAAATGCCCTCCAGGAACTTGAACAGTAAGTCATACTGTGGCATAGGTGATCCCGTCATTACCCGGGACACTTGCCGTAACTTGCGATAGCTAGTGCAAGACATAATTCAAAATTCATCACTGCTGATGGGGTGATCAAGGAGGTGGGAGGGCGTGAAATGGGCCTGTACAATGAGTGCTATACTGTTTTTGCCAGCAGCCAAAAGCGAATCCTGGTGGAAGGAGGAGGGAATGTTAAATGGAACTGTGGCGACCATTTGTGAGCAAGATATATGACATATTCCACAGGATTGTGGTGAAGAAGGTGAAAGGAGATGAACAACTCTGTTAGCAAGCCGCCAACCTCTAGATCGAGGAGTGTGAATGTTAATATGCTAGGGAAAGTGATGCCAATAGTATTATCTAACACTGTGTTTGAGGTCACAGGAGGACCTGGCAGCAGTGATATAAGCGTGGGGGTTGTCAGCCGTGCACTCTTTGTGGTACGCTGCTGCCGCCCGACGCACCTCCCCCTCACTGTCACACACCCAGTCACCTGTCTGACGGGCAAAGGGTCTCGTATGATTGATTTGTTTGTTAATATCTTGTCCACTGTATGTGTCCATTTTTTAAGAGCATGTAAATGACACCAAAAGAATTCAAAATGATCCACAAATAATGAGAGAATTAGAATGTATATAATATATGATAACCTTAGTTTCAAGAAAACAAGTGTGTTTTCTCATGCATAAGTGTACTTCCCTGTACCTGCACTTACTCTGATACAAATGATATACACCAATGAGTTAGAAATAGTGCTGGGTGAGAGGTCTTTGTCGGTTATAAAACCTCACCACTGGGGCATTACTGAAGCATTCCTTCATAGACTAGGGTTTTATTTTTACCAGCGATGGACCACTTCCCTAGTCTCCATATATACTTCTAGCCAAGTTCCCTGGCCTGGGCTCACACTCAGTGCCGGTCACTGGGCACGTGTGTAGCTGTGGCCTAACCCCTGGCACTGGCCGCCTTGTGGCTGGCCAGAGGGGCAGCCGAGAGGGATCTGGCTGCCGCCAGTGTGGCCAATGGGGACTTCTTACCCCAGTTTGACACGGCATGATGCACCGCATTTTTGGGAACTGACGGCCGATTCTTGGGTGCCATTTTAACATTGGAAGATTTATGGCCAATTATTCTGCTTAGCCTATCAACATTAGTCTCCTTCTTTTGGTGCGGGATGTGAGCCAACAGTTTTGTCAGTCGCGGTTGTGACGGCCGGGCAGGTTGGCTACATTTAATACGCGGGATTATCGGTGTAATTATGGAGGAATCCCCACCTGTGCCCTGCAGGCCCGGCTTATCCAGGCCCAGTAGGGCTTCGTCAAAGGACAATTTAACCTTTTTTGGTGGTGTGGGGGCGGCAGCTGACTTATGAGGGGCCAGCATGGCCTCATTATGTGACCGTTTGGTCTCTGCCATCACCAGCTGCGGCCATTGGGGGGCAGGACCAGGCTGAAGCTGTGGCTGTGGCTGTGGATGGGGAGCAGCCAGCTGCGACTGTGGCCTTTTGGGACCGAGTGCTGGCTGCGGCTGTGAGGGGTCAGGAGCCCGCCGCGGTTGCAGCTGAGGGTGGGTGGGTGCACGCTACGGCTGTGGGGGGGCAGGTGCCCGCTGCGGCTGATGAGCAGCCGTATTTTGAGTGAGTGTATAATTAAATGGTTTAATTATCAATAATTTTGCAGGGCGAGACTTTACAGTACCTTTTGATTTCTTCACCGAACCTCCATGAGATATTTTCTCAATCTGACTCATTTGAAAGTTAAATTACTAACCAGTATCTCTATATACTGTATGTTACTAAGACGAACAAGAGCCACGAGATTTATTACATTATGAATATTACAAAAACAAGCAACAAATTAGAGGATAATGTGCCAGTATAAAGCAGCACACCTCCTCCGACGACTGCTGTCTCTAAACTGAACGAGTTTGGCTGCCCTTTATATCCCTGAATGACGGGGATCCGGGCGTGTTTTAGTTAACCTGCCCCATGCCGACCACTTTTCCACCACTGACTCCCCCCAATCCCGAACATTTTTGGAAAAAAATTTTTTTGGCTCAAACCTCCGCTTTTGGTGAGAAACATTGAAAATTCATAGAGAAATCGCTCACCTGAGGTTTAAAATACTTGATACAGGTAGGAGTACCTCCTTACCTTACTGGGTTTTCTAACAGGCTGGCTGCAAAGAAAACGAGTTCTGTGGGAGGATAACTATTCCACACCACTCATAAACGGTATTTATTTATTTACTTGGTACGAATTTATATGTAGTATGAGAGTATACTGGTTTTCAAGCAGTAATATAGGCATTACAATCATTGTTTCACTCACTAACTCATCACCATACCTGACCTTTTTTTTGCCACATTACCTAATCATCATTTCTGACTGTTTCTTCCTCTAATGCTATATAAAGTTTGTCCTCAACAATGTCATTGATTGGGGAATCACTTTGGCCCTGAATTTCGTACCGTGGCATAATATGGCTTTACTGGCCAGGTCACTGATAACAGGTGAATTGCTGAGACAGTGGTGTGCAGGGGAGGGGAGGAGGTCATGCTGGGTAAGGCATTGTCCCTGCCTGGCATCTTGTAGAGGAAGGTGTCACGTGTATACGTACCAAAACTCAATTGGGAAAATTGAAAATTGTGCAAATTAGGGGCCTTGCATTTAATTCGTGTTTATGTACGTCGACGGGATTGGCAGTGACAAAATGCGTGGACGTTAAAGAACGTCGATGGGACGCCGCGGATTAACATAAAAAGACAGTGATCCGGGCATATTTTAGTATACGGTATATAAAAATTTTATATATACAAATATACTTTATATATAATAATTTATTTTATAAAAAAATAAAGGGATCGGGGAGCGTTTTAGTTATATATATATAAAGTCTATCTATCTATCTATTGCCAGACGCCTCAATCCCGTTTGGGGTGGCCACAAACAAATCGCCTCCAAGTCGCCCTGTCCCCCGCCATTTCACTGCCCTGCTCCCAACTCACACCCCCCTCTCTCTCATATACCTCTCCACCCCATCCCTCCATCTCATCCTCGGCCTCCCCCTCCCTCTTCCCCCTCCACCTCACTCACATACACTCTCTTCGTCAGTCTTTCACCCTCCATCCTCTCCACATGGCCAAACCACCTCAGTGTGTTCCTCATAACGCTTCCTATCACATCCACATCCACACCACAACGCTCCTTTATATCCTCATTCGTCAGCCTGTCTCTCCACGTGACTCCACAGGCTCCTCTTAAATAACTCATTTACACTGCTCTCACTCTTGACTTGTGTCCTTCCAACAATGTCCAAGCTTCACTTCCGTACGTTAGAGTTGGTATCACAATACTGTCATGTAGTAACTTTTTCACTTCCATGTTCACTTCCCTGTTTCTTATCACTGCTTTCAAGGAACCAGCAACCTTTCTTCCCTGCTGTACCCTTTCAAGCACTTCACCCTCTAAACCTCCATCCTTACTCATCACACTACCCAAATACTTAAACGTACTCACATTTTCCAATTCCTCACCATCCAACCTCGCTGTACATTCACTAACTTCACCTCTCTCAAAGACCATCACTTTACTCTTCCCTACATTCACCTTTAGGTTCCGTTTCTTACACACTCTCTCAAACTCATCCACAAAGCCTTGCAGCTCCCCTTCGTCTTCACTCAACAACACAGTATCATCTGCAAACAACAGTACCGGGAGTTTCCAAACACTATCCTCTCTCACCAGGGCCACTCCAACATCCAATACCCTACCTTGTACCTCTTTTATTACCCCATCCATGTACAGATTGAACAACCATGGAGACATGACACATCCCTGTTTCAAACCAACTTTCAAAGAGAAAAATTCACTTAGTCCACCATCCACACGCACTGCAGCCTTCGCACCATCGTACATACTCTTCACCGCATTCAACAACTTCCCATCTACTCCATATATTCTTAACACTTTCCACAATCCTAGTCTATCCACCCTGTCATATGCTTTCTCCAAATCCATGAAAGCCGCATACAACTTCTTTCCCTTCTCTAGAAACTTTTCCACTAAAGATCTAAGAATGAATATCTGATCTACACAACCTCATCCCTTCCTAAAGCCTCCCTGTTCTTCTCCAACTAATTTCTCTGTTCTTTCTCTAACTCTGTCTATAAGTATCCTACCATACACTTTTCCTATTATACTAAGAAGACAAATGCCCCTATGATTACCACACACTTCTTTTTCCCCTTTTCCTTTGTACAAGGGAATAATTATACCTGACTTCCAATCCTCCGGGACTCTACCTTCCTCCCAGGCCAATCTGCACATCTTCCACATCCATTCTACTACTATCTCTCCCCCATGCTTCAGCATTTCACCACACACTCCATCAATTCCTGGGGCTTTCCCCAATTTAACTTTCTTCATTGCTTCCACAACTTCTATAAAAAGTCATTCCAAATAAAGGCAATGCGGTCGTTCTTCAGTTTTTGTATGTACAGTATATTTAAAAGTAATTAGTCAGATGTACTTTAAGCTTATTAACATACCTACAATTATTCCAGCCTTACAATAATGCAGTATTTTTTCATTAGCAGTTTACTGTAACAAAAAATTTACTTTACACAGAAGCAACTTAATGGAAACAAAGGGCACGTAAATATTCCCGTGGGTTAAAGAAGGCTTCCTAACACCTGTATCATTACCATCTTGGACTAAGAAGGCTTCCTGCCACCTCTATCGCTACTATCCTGGACTAAGAAGGCTTCCTAACACCTCTATCATTACTATCCTGGACTAAGAAGGCTTCCTAACACCTCTTATCATTACTATCCTGGACTAAGAAGGCTTCCTACCACCTCTATCATCACTGTCCTGGACTAAGAAGGCTTCCTAACACCTCTATCATTACTATCCTGGACTAAGAAGGCATCGTAACACCTCTGTCATCACTATCCTGGACTAAGAAGGCTTCCTAACACCTCTATCGTTACTATCCTGGACTAAGAAGGCTTCCTACCACCTCTATCGATACAATCCTGGACTAAGAAGGCTTCCTAACACCTCTATCGTTACTATCCTGGGTTAAGAATGCATGCTAACACTATCATTACTATCCTGTGCTAGTAAGGCCTCCTAACACCTCCATCATTACTATCATCACTATCCCAGCACAGTTCATCTTCACCCAGCGATCTTTTCTGCACATTACACGTCAATATCCTTTAGTATGTTATTGATGCAGCTACGTCAATATTAAAACGATGTAAGAAAGTATTTTTAGGGATACTAGGCACGTAAATCGGTAAGGAAGAGGAGTTGCGAAGCCTCCTGTGTTACAAAACAGGCATCAGAGGGTTCGTAGCGCCTCATTCTTTGTGGTTTATTTTGACTAATACGTCTTCACATTCTGTTGGAACCTACTCGTGTCATATTAGTATCGTCATAACACTGCTACAACAGCAAACAAGAGCAGACCCAGGTGTGACGTGCAGAATAAATAGCTACAGAAAAGGTGTTACGAAATCTCTAGAGTTCATTTCAATAACAACTAATGGTGTTGGAGGATCGCCTTCACGCGGTGGTACTGACATAACTGAGCGGCTCCGCTGACCGGTTATTTGAAAATTCCTTCCTTGTTTCCAAAAGGAGGATGGCGGATTGCAGGAAAAGGGGGGATTCAGCCTGCAGTCCACTGGGTTCACGTGCAGATGAGCCTGGGGTCTTAACAAAAACATGAACACCATAGTGAACTCATCTGAACCTTGCAACTGGAGCCTACCTGAGTTTCCATTGCTGCAGCTGATTGGCTGTTGTTATGAGGAGAACTCGGGTAATAAACAGCTGGTCATGTTACCATTTTATATTTATACTCTGTAGCTGTAATTAAAATTAACAGGTGATTATTAATTACCAATGATGACCCAATCTATGAAGGTAATAAGTAGCATGTCAAACACAGTAGTACAACACATGTTGGAAAGAGACACAGGCAAATTGTAAATTCAACACTGACGATCCCACTCATTACATATTACCGGGTTTATGACGCCATCATACCCACCAAGATGCCTGGGTTTCCACACCATTTATCAGGCATGATGTTTGCTGGTGTCCCGTTAGTAAAAGAAAACAACCTAACGTCCAGTCGTTTCAGCCACGAGATTATAGTGGCAGTAGTGTTTTGTAACTGTCATAATTTTGGGGATGGTAATTATTCAAATCTTCGTTTTGAATAATAATTCACCGAGAGGAACTTCGTGTGACTAGGCTATCATAGTCAGCACTAAGAAAACTCCACTTACCATTGCTTAAAATCCAACAATAATGCAGTGAGTATAATCTGGTAACTGAAATGGGTAAATATTAAACATGTAAACAAGAGACACAAAAATGAATACTTTAGACACCTCTTCTACACATACAGAACATACAAAAATATTAATACGAAAAAGGTTTATGCAGATATCAAGGAGGTCAGCTGATTAAACCAAGTCCACTGTTCTTAATATACCAAATAATTGGCTACGAGGAATCATCTTGGTTAAATCTCAGAGTCGTAACCGAGCGAAATATAGGCGGGAAAAGCGGACTTAACCCTTCCTTTACAGCCCTGCCTGCCGCCGTCGGTGAGTTTTTACAAGTATACCCAACCGTTGTCAGTTGTTAATAAATATGAATACAAGAGAGAGAGAGAGAGAGAGAGAGAGAGAGAGCTAATGGTGTGTTAAGAAGTGTGTGGCCAGTGTTTAACAAGACATACAGTTGGCGTCTATGCCTCTCTTGCCCCTAACATGTACACGATGGTCCATAACACTCCTCTTCCACTCCACTTGGCCATTTCTCGTGTGTTGCGGCCACGGCTGTGTCAGGGTTACCAATGTCTACCCTACATCTTTGACTCATTTCCTATCCCCACTGCAACACCTACACCCACACCAGCAGACTGAGCCGTCCACACAAGACATGCCACCACCAGGGAGTGTCTAGTGTAGCGCTATTTACAGACCATCCTGTATAAAGCTGAAAATACCAAGGCTAGAGTTTTTATTCAAGTACAATAATAGTTTTGACAGTTCGTAAATGTATATTCTACCGTGGGTAAATTATGCTTATCATATAGGTTATATAGGTTACAAATTACCCTCATCATTCTCATCATCATCATCATCAGGAGCAACAGCAGCAGCAGGAGCAGCATTATCACCAACATTATAATCATCAACATATTCTGTATCTGCACCACCACCTCCTTCATCATCATCATCATCAGCACCAACACTATCATAACGAACGTCATAATCAACTTGGTCACCATCAGCATCTTCATCTTCATAAATTATTATTATTATCATTACCATGATAATTATCATCAGCATCTGCATCATCATCAGCATTATCCTCATTCTCATCATCACCATCATCATTGTCATGAATCTTACCATGATTCTCATCACTATCATAACCATTATCATTATCATAAACATTATAATTGTCATCATTATTATTATTATCATTATTATCATCATCGTCATCATCATTATCATGACTCTTATCACCACTACCATAATTATCATCATCATCATCATCATAAATCATTATCACTATCATATCCATGATGACCATTCTCATCATCATCATCATCATCAACAACATATTCATCATTGTTGTCCTTATCATTGCTATCATCATTATCATCATAATCATCATTTTCATCATCGTTGCCATTATTATCGCTATCATCATTATTGTTATCATCATAATCATCATTATCATCACTTTTATCAATACTATCACCATCATCATTATCACCATTATCATAATCATCAACAACATCGACATCATCACTATCATTATTATCATCATCATCATCATCATCATCAGCAGCAGCAGCAGCAGCAGCAACAACAAGAACAGTAGCAGCAATAACAACAACAGCAATAGCAACAACAACAACAACAACAGCAATAACAACAACAACAACAACAGCAATAACAACAACAACAACAACATCAGCATCAACAACAGCAATAACATCAACATCAACAACAACAACAACAACAGCAACAACAACAACAACAGCAATAACAACAACAACAGCAACAACAACAACAACAACAACAACAACATCAACAGCAACAACAACAACAACAGCAATAACAACAACAACAACAGCAATAACAACAACAACAACAGCAATAACAACAACAACAACAACAACAGCAATAACAACAACAACAACAGCAATAACATCAACAGCAACACCATAGAATAATCACCTTCATCATCATCATTCCGCCACTTTTAAATATTAATATCATTATTTACCCTGGTAGGTGGTGCAAAGCGCCTAAGTGTGAATGTTTATGCCTGTGAGGCGGAGCAAGGATTCCGGGGCCTGAATGTGTGTGTAGATGAGAGTGTGGCCCATTCAGTTAAGAAGAATTTTGGTTAGTTTCTCTTTTGTCATTTTTCTTGCTTTTTTGACATAACTTACCTCATCCTTGTGGGGGAAAAGAGGCTTGGATGATGATGATGATGATGATGCCTAAGGTTGATCTGGGTTACCAATATATATATATTTATTTACAAGGTGGACAGACAGACAGACAAATGAGGTAGAGAAGGAGAGCTATGATGGTGATGCGGATGTGCTGGAAAGCATGAGAAGTATGCTGAGATGGTTTGGCCATGTGGAGAGAATGAAAGACTGACTAGGAGTGGATGTGAGTGAGGTGGAGAGGCGATCGAGGAAGAGATGGAGGGACTGGGTGGAGAGATATGTGAATGGGGGTGGTGTTAGTTGGAGAGAAGGTAGCCTGATAGCAGAGGTGTAAATGACAGGCGATGCATTGTAGCCACGTCTTCTGGGATCAAGGTGTCTGGCGATAGACAGCTTGATAGGCTGATGGACAGATGGACAGACAGCTAAATACAAACATTGATAAGCATAAACTAACAAAGACGCAAATATAGATAGATAGATAGATAGACAGATGGAGGCAAAGACAGATAGATAGACAGATAGACAAATGGAGACAAAGACACAGACAAATAGATAGATAGACAGACAGACAGACAGATAGAAAGATATTCATTAACCTGGTAAGGGCTCTGTTTTATGGTCTTATTCAGGGTTGGCATAGGAGGTATCTTAACACCCATCCCTTAGCGATTTACTTCACCTTCTTTATCTTTACCATTATTTTGTATGCTATTTATCTCATGTCATCGCCCAGACAGTTTCCATCAGTAACATACAAAAGGATATTGAGGTGAAAGGGGCAGAACAAATCGGTAAGGAAGAGGTGTTACAGAGTTTTCAAAGCCCCTTGGAAAAACATCATTTCAGCTTATCTACATTCATGTAACCATAACTTTGTACTGAAGGTGTGAGTGACCCAGTTGCTTCAGATGAAAACAAACCTATTAATCATTACCCTAACCAAGTCTTCGCTCACGCCCTCCTGTATAAAAACACTCCTTCCTGCCTCATAGCAAAGGCCTGTCTAGTTTGACGCAACCATGACTGTACTGAAGGCGTCAGTGGCCCAGTTCCTACAGATGAAAACAAACCGACTAGTTATTCCCCCCTCCCCCCAGACGGCCTCCACAGCACCCCGGCCACGCCATCCTCCGTCTGCCTCTGGCCATGTGTTACCTCCTGTAGGCGGCTTGTTTTCATCTGACGCAACTGGGCCATTCACACAACTTGAATACTGAGTTACGGGTACTTGAAATTTGATTGATCTTAGTTATAAGATTAGAAGGAGTCTCCTTGGTTATTAGTCAAAGGCCTCTAGTTTGACTTCACTTGGCGCCTACGACCAGCAGAACAGGTGCAGAGAACATCCACTGAGTAGGATCAACCTCATGGAAATGTGCCACGTGCTTATATAAATGGAGATGGCTTTCAGGTATTAGGTTTCAGCTCAGTCACTTTGAGTAAACTGTCGGTAAGTCCCACGTAACAGTGATACTCCATGATCCTGTGAAGACACTTAGTACCAAAGCAGTCAATTCGCTGCTCTAAGGCACTATTTAAGGCCCATGTCTCACAGCCGTAAAGTAAGACAGGGAGTACCAGCACCTTGAAGGTGTGAATTTTCGTCCTGCTGTACATTTACCAATAACGCAAAATATTCGAACCAGTTAATTCCATAACACCATAAGCCAGAGCAGCGAAACGGGAGATCTCATAATCTGACCTGCTGTTGTTATGGATCACACTCGCAAGATAAGCTAATCTCTTCAAGACCGCTGTGTTCTCACCACAAACCTGAACAGACTGTACTGTTGCATCCTACACGCCACCAAACACCTGGACCTTGGTCATGGTCCCAGAGACCTTTAACACCAGTACTTCACTTCCTCGTGAAGTACATCAGAGCACTCAGGAGTGTCTCCAGCAACTCCGCTAGGATAACTGCATCATTAGCAAAGTCAGGGTCAGTTATCTTAAAATTAACTAATGATACTCCACAATGAACTCAGATTCACAGCCCGACCAAGTACCCAATCCATTCACGTGCAGAAAAGTAACGGTACAAAGATGAATCCCTGTCTTACTATAAAACTTACTGGAAAGAAATCAGATGTTCACCCTCCTCACCTCACAGCACTGTAAGTGTTGAAATACAGGACTGCTGTGAGCCGGATAACCTTTTCGGGACATACCCCACAGAATCACTAACAATCCCTACAGAAACTCACGTACGTCATTCCACGAGAATTCAAGTGTAAGGATCGGGTAAACTGTAGACCAAGGCCCATACAGTCTTGCTGTAGACTTTTTGGGCGTGAATCCGATTTGCTCAGGCCTCCGAAACTGTAGCGAATGGCCTCGGATACCCAACAAGAGCATATGAGCAAGAATCTTTCAGCCACACTAAGCACTGTAACATCATGGTAATTACTCCAGTCACATTCATCCCCTTTCGCTATCTAGACCGGAATATCAAACATAATAATAAAAAACCGTGCCCTGCCTTAATTTGTCCTCAGAGGCGGGGAGAGGTGAGTGTCACGGCCCCTAGAGTTACCCTCGTCACTATTGTGACGCCGTGTGTATTTAATACTTGCTGCCTCTGGACGGGTTTGTTGATTTAGACTCCAAGTTTACGTATCTAAAATGTCTTACTTGTTTTTTGTGACTGGCCTATTGTACTAATGGAGCCCATTGATTAAGCTGTTTGTTTTACCTGCTTAATTTTACTGGGAAGCAGAATCTCATAGGCAACGGCAGGGGGGAGAGAGAGAGAGAGAGAGAGAGAGCGCAAACCTTGCCTTCCTTTCTAGGTGGCTCGTTCTTAACCCCTTCAGCACAGTGGTATGTCATTTTCATCTAAGCAACCTTTTATTAAGAGATTTTATTCATCCGTGGTAGTGAAGGGTTGAACTGAGGGTATATCAGTCCTCTTAAGTTAGAAAAGTCTGTCCTGAGGCGAATAAAATAGTCCATAGACAGCACACAAAACAATGTAAGTAGATGTCCTTGAAGGAGATTGACGTAGCTGAGAGGATTAGATACAAAAGATTAAAAGGAAGATTTAAAGAGAGAGAGAGAGAGAGAGAGAGAGAGAGGCCTGTGTGCCGTTCACTTTAGCGTGTTGGTGTTGGGTTATGGTATTCTCGGAGCCCAGCCCATATGACGCCTGTCGCCGCTACTGCCACTGCCACGGTGTTCCAGGGGGGAGGGTGGGGGGGTGGAGGGGGAGATGAACACTGGGCCACCCCTTAACCCTTTAAATTAACAGGGGGTGCAGGGTGGGGGTGGGGGGAAGGAGGGGAGAGGAACACCAGGCCACCCCTTACTTCTCTGAATCAGATACGTATTTTATTGATTGCTTTTGGCGGATGACGTATTTTATTGGTTTATTCTGGCAATACTTAATTAGGTTATTGTTGCAGATGAGGTATTTTACTACTTTATTCTGGCAGTATTTTTTGGGGCTTATTTAATGGGATTACCTGTTATATTGATTGATTCTTGCCGATGACATTTTATTGGTTTCTTCTAGCAGGGGACGTAATAATTGGTTTATTCATGCAGATGATGTACGGTACTTGTCGATTTATTCTGGCTGAAGACGTTCTGATTTATTCTGGCTGAAGACGTATTTTATTTGTTTGTAAAGGCTGATTACCTACTGGTTAATTCTGGCAGATGACGTATTTTATTTGTTAATACTGGCAGATAATGTATTTTATTAGGTAATTCTGGCTGATGACGTATTTTATTGGTTTATACTGGCAGATAATGTATTTTATTGGGTAATTCTGGCAGATGACGTATTTTATTGGTTTATACTGGCAGATAATGTATTTTATTGGGTAATTCTGGCAGATGACGTATTTTATTGGTTTATACTGGCAGATAATGTATTTTATTGGGTAATTCTGGCTGATGACGTAATTTATTGGTTTATACTGGCAGATAATGTATTTTATTGGGTAATTCTGGCTGATGACGTATTTTATTGGTTTATACTGGCAGATAATGTATTTTATTGGGTAATTCTGGCTGATGACGTATTTTATTGGTTTATACTGGCAGATAATGTATTTTATTGGGTAATTCTGGCTGATGACGCATTTCATTGTTTTATTCTTGCAGATGACGTGTTTTATTGGTTAACACGTGCTCACTCTGGCCAATTTTATTCAAACTAGGGGTGTTTATTCAGACTAGGGGTGAAATTCAGTAGCGCAGACGAGAGTGAAAGCATTATCTAGCCTCTTCAGATGGCCTAGATTATCGTCCTTTTGCAGCTTATTCCACTTAGGTCAGTGCCAAAACTGCATAATGCTACGGCTCTGCATCCTTAAGAAAGTACCTTATCGTGACCAGCAACATGTTCTAGAGCTAAGCCGTTGATGCAACTCACTAATGGATGTGGAGAGATGACAGTTTTAGGCCAAGTTAGAATAAAACGACAACACCATAAGAGAGTTAAGCGGTGCCGGGAAGATAACTTGAACTATGCACACAGACATGGTTTGACGTACGCTCTGTGTCAGCAGAATAAAGGTCTCCAACTAATGATAACTGAAAAGAGCAAAATTAAGACACCAGTGGAAAAATAAAGTAAAATTTCTGACAAACACATAAGAACACTGTACACCTTGAATATACAGTAGAGAAAAGAGAGCGAGACAGAACACTCTGCACACTGCCAGTCAGGGAAATGATTACGAAGAACCTAAATTAGTCTGACAATGAATAAGACGTTTATCGGGAAAATCAGGAAAACGCATAAAATGGTATAGTGTTAAAGCGAGTAAGGTCAGCTAACAAGGGACAATGGGAAAAATATATATTAATTCCTGAAAATTTGGATGTCACTGATACTAGAATACATATATTTTTAAAAGCCGTCCTTGGGTTTAGGCGCTTCATACACATGATGTACAGAATTTTACCTTTCAGTTTTGCTGCCAGACGATTTTAAATATCTTTCAAAACATCTCTCGTAGTGACGGTAACAGTGGAGGCGATAATATTACAATCCCATCTGTTCGAATTGCCTTTCCTTAGCTCAGTAAAGGATCTCATCTGGTAATGGAATAATGAAGGTCATATCTATCCCTTCCGTTTCGAAATTTTGTTCTACAAGTTAATTAGAATTTCCGGCAGTGAAAATACGTCGACCTATTTACATTTCCCCACCCCGCGATAAGACCATTTTAATGGAATTCAGGAAGGGCCGAACCAGTTGTAAATATTTCTTTTAGCCCTTTTAGTACGAGAGATATTTCCAATGATGAACAATATTTTGTTGAGGTATCAGGAAAAACTATAATTCTGACTTGGCCATGGCTAGAAGAAGGAGTTTACACTCAGGCTCCCGTAGGACTCATCATCAACACGTAATCGTCTGAGCGTTAGCTGGAATGAAAAACAAGAATTACCTCGACGTGATAAGGAGGTTTGATTTGTGCCTGTTTTAACACCCAGGTATTCCGTGGCTCACTCTCAATTGAAAGCTAAATAGCAGTCTGGTGATAAATGAAGTAAAACACTGTAGTTATAATCATGAGAGGGTTAGTTGTGGCACTGTTAACACTGACGCTGTTATGACTTGTTCGGTGAAAAAAATCGTTTGGCGTTGACTGAAAAAAATAATTATCATAATCCTCATTAACCCACCACTTTTTCCAACCTGCAGGTGGGGTAAGGTAGGGTCCAGAAAGCAAGGAAAAGTAAAGACTATGATAGTGGGAGAAACAATCAACTGTATGTCCAGTGAAATGGGCCAACACATCCATTCGCTTACGATTCAAGCCCACGGGAATCCTGGCTCCCGTCATACGCACAGCTTTTCTCAGGTAGCTTCATAATTAACTGTTAGTCAACCTCGCGACTGTCATGTTACAAAAATTAAGTGGGGAAGGGGGTGCCAAATTTATTGGTTTGCAGACTGTGGATGCAGCTGGAGGCAGGGATGAGGGTCAGCGGAGAGGTCTGGCTCTATCTATTTATTGTCAAACGCCTTAATCCCATACGGGGTAGCCACAAACAAATCGCCTCCACGTCGCGCCCTGTCCCCCGCCATTTCACTGTCCTGCTCCCAACTCACATCTCCCTCTCTCATATACCTCTCCACTCCATCCCTCCATCTCATCCTTGGCCTCCCCCCTCTCCCCCTCCACACTCACTCACATCCACTCTCTTCGTCAGTCTCCTCACTTGCATCCCTCTCCACATGGCCAAACCACCTCAGTGTGTTTCCCCCTAACGCTTCCTATCACATCCACATCCACACACACTTAACGCTCCTTCACATCCTCATTTGTCAATCTGTCTCTCCATGTAGACTCCACATGCTCCACTCAAATAACTCTGTTTCCACAGCTCCTCACTTTTGACTTCAGTGACCCTCCAACAACGTCCAAGCTTCACTTCCATACGTTAGAGTTGGTATCACAATTCTGTCACGTAGTAACTTTTTCACTTCCATGCTTACTTCCCTTTTTTCTTATCACTGCTTTCAAAGAACCAACAACCTTTCTTCCTTGCTGTACCCTATCAAGCACTTCACCTCTCCAAACTTCCATCCTTACTCATCACACTACCCAAGTACTGGAAACGTACTCTACATTTTCCATTTCCTCATCATCCAGCTTCTCTCACTACAGTCGTGGTCATAAATAATCACCTATCCTCCAGTGTTCCCCGTGCCTCAGGCTGCCTCCTTTATGCGCGGCAAGTCACAGAGGGGAAGGAGGGGCTGAGAGGGAGGGGCCAGAGAGAGAAGGGAAGGTGGGGGGGGGGGACGAGTGATGGTGCCAATGGTGCGGGGTTGGACTGAGGGAGGGGAGGGAGGGTAGGTAGGGGAGGGAGAATAAATGCGGAGTGGTGGTCATATTTTTTGTAATTTTTTTCATTCAGGGCCTGATATAAATGAGTTACTATTCGGTAGATAAGGATGCACTACACCTTATTACCGGCGTCAGATAACAAATTTTAGACAGATGGTGATATCAATGGTTGGCTCGTGAGAGAAATATACTGACTTGACAGATCAAATATTAGTGCGGAACCAGATATTTCTCTTTATCAGTATATTTTGACTTCGGACGCAGAATGGAGTCTGGATGGCTTTGACTTCCCTAATGTTTAAGAAACGTCCTTTACCCTTACATGTAATTAATTTTGAAACTAAATATCATATGCAACCTGTGACATGGCTGTGTCCTCAGTAAATATGATCATCCTCTCGGTATACAGTACACTCCCTCTATAGTCACCATCATGTCAACTATTTTATGGTAACTCTATATGAAAAGGCTGTTTAAACTAACTGTGCATAAAACGTAAATAAATTTGATGTCTGTGCACATGGGTGGATATAATAACGATATCTCTCATAAAATGTTACAAGGAAAATGAAACAAAATCCCACCCAGACTCCCAAAATATCTCTATGTCAATGTTTACTGACATTGGTAAAGCCAAAGCAACCAGGAAGGGAAGGTGGGTGGGGGGACGAGGTGATGGTGGAAAGGATGGAGTGAGGAGGGAGAGTAGGGTAGGTAGGGGAGGGAGAATGAAATGCAAAAGTGGTGGTCACATTATTTGTCTGTTTTCTTTCATTCAGGGCATGATATACAGGGGAGTTCATATTCGGCAGATAATGCTGCATTACGTCTTGTATAGCGGCGTAAGATAATAATCTTTAGTCAGGTGATGATATCAAGGGGCTGGCTTGTAGGAGAGAAATATGCCCACTGACATGTCAGATCGGAAACATCAGTGCAGAGCCATCGAGACTGTGTGGGCCCAGATTGTCAACGCGTGGGTGCCAGAGTAAACAGAGATAAAACAGGCCCGCTCTCCTCCAGCACGCCAAGGACAAGTGGGGAGCTGTTCAGGACGAAAACCAGCAAACCAGTGGCAACATTGTTTCCTCGGTGCCGTGAAGATTGCAAGAGGTTATTGAGGCAGGAGGCCACTGGATTAATTTACTAAGGCTTTTTCTGGTTGCTTTTGGCTTGACCAGTGTCGGTAAACATTGACATAGATATATTTTGGGAGTCTGGGTAGGGATTTTGTGCTTCATTTTCCTTGTAACATTTTATGAGAGATATCGTTATTATATCCCACCCATGTGCACAGACATCAAATTTATTTACGTTTTATGCACAGTTAGTTTAAACAGCCTTTTCATATAGAGTTACCATAAAATAGTTGACATGATGGTGACTATAGAGGGAGTGTACTGTATACCGAGAGGATGATCATATTTACTGAGGACACAGCCATGTCACAGGTTGCATATGATATTTAGTTTCAAAATTAATTACATGTAAGGGTAAAGGACGTTTCTTAAACATTAGGGAAGTCAAAGCCATCCAGACTCCATTCTGCGTCCGAAGTCAAAATATACTGATAAAGAGAAATATCTGGTTCCGCACTAATATTTGATCTGTCAAGTCAGTATATTTCTCTCACGAGCCAACCATTGATATCACCATCTGTCTAAAATTTGTTATCTGACGCCGGTAATAAGGTGTAGTGCATCCTTATCTACCGAATAGTAACTCATTTATATCAGGCCCTGAAAAAAAAAAAAAAAAAAAAAAAAATATGACCACCACTCCGCATTCATTCTCCCTCCCCTACCTTCCCTCCCTCCCCTCCCTCAGTCCAACCCCGCACCATCACTCGTCCCCCCCCCCCAACTTACCTTCTCACTCTGGCCCCCTCCCTCAGCCCCCTCCTTCCCCACTGTGACTTGCCGCGCATAAAGGAGGCAGCCTGAGGCACGGGGTACTGGAGGATAGGTGATTAATTATGACCGACGACTGTACATTCACTGACATCACCTCTTCTCGAAGACCATAACTTACCTCTTCCCTACATCCACCTTTAGATTCCGTTCTCTTACACACTCTCCCAGACTCCTCCACCAAGCCTTGCAGCGGCAGAGGTAAAAGGTGGAAAAATAAGATAGGGAGAAAGACTTTGTATTATTTCTCCTTACTAACAGACGATTTTATTTATTTTTTGGGAAAGTCTTTAGAAGGTAATGAATTAAATAATCCTAGTTCGAAACGTTGCTCCTGGCTGAATAACATGGTCTACAACAAGAACAATAAGCTTACAGTGGCGTTCATGGGTTGAATAATGTAACACCTTCAGTAAGATGAACTATTTTATACCTCATTCTAAGCAACTTGAGACGATTTCTTTCATCTTAGGGAAGACTTTTCAAACTGGATGGGTTTGATAAAGCCATATTAACCCCTTCACTACTAAAGAACCTCACTTGAGGTCACAGAAACCATATGGTGGTCCCAGGGTGCTAGGGTTAGATCAACCTCATCAGTGTGATGGTGTCATAGACTGTATATAAATATATATATTATATATATATATATATATATATATATATATATAGAGAGAGAGAGAGAGAGAGAGAGAGAGAGAGAGAGAGAGAGAGATGAATAGACCAAACTGAATGAATTTGCTTGATACTAGTAATAATAAAACTGAGAGAATACCATCGTCCAGAATGAGTGTTTTCCAGGTTAAAAGTAGAAAATCTAGCAGCAGAAAGAATAAAGTTGATAACCGCCATATTAAAGGATGTAGAAAAGACTGTTTTTATTGCTTTGTGTTTGAGTGTTTTCTAAGCTGAATAAAATCGTGTTGCTGTAGAAGGATCTTGTCATTATACAGATGGGGGCTTACTTTTCCCCATCATGTAGCGTCCATTCATTGCCTTTTCCCTCTTTCACTCATTCATTCTTGATATGTTTCTTTTTTCTAGTCACTCAGAACTCAGCGCTCTAGAAAGCACTCCTATTCTGACCACGCCTCCCTCTTATATTAGCTTCTTTTTCTGGGGGAAGGGAATTACCTCTTTCATTCACTTTACACATGTTCTCTCTCCATCACGGCAACCTTCTCTCTCCCTTCCTCTCTCACCCCCCCTCTCTCTCAGGGACACACACACACACACACAC
The DNA here is from genome assembly GCF_032717465.1 of Coenobita brevimanus. NCBI lineage: Eukaryota > Metazoa > Arthropoda > Malacostraca > Decapoda > Coenobitidae > Coenobita > Coenobita brevimanus. Next base: position 6,924,621 of record NC_137023.1, on the reverse strand, counting down.
ACACACACACACACACACACACACACACACACACACACACACACACACACACACACACACACACACGTTCATCTGCTTCTTTTCACCAAATTTCTGCTGGGTTTTATACTTGCTCACTGTCACTCCCTCACACCCGAGTGCCTTTATTCAGTCCCTCACAGCCCCTCGCTCACTTACACTCTCCCACTCACTCACCAGCTCACACCTAACTGCCTGTTTCCACTCCCTCACACATTCGCTCACTTTCTCTCCCTTTTTTTGCAATTTCGTACTCTCACTTCTTTACACTCTCACTTTCGTTTCTTTCCGTGACTCATTCTCATGCTCTGCTTCCTTCATTTACGGTACCGGTACTTTTTTACAGCCGCTGTCTAACATAAATACTCTCACTGTCTCACTCTGCTCCCCATATTAATTTTTCCCTTGCTCTTTAACTTTCAATCTCTTACTTTATACACTCTAATTTCATCACTGGATTTCTCTCTCTCTCTCTCTCTCTCTCTCTCTCACACACACACACACACACACACACACACACACACACACACACACACACACACACACACACACACACACACACACACACACACACACACACACACACACACACACACACTCTTACCTCACCACCTTTCTTTCACTCCCTCAATCTCATTCACATGTTCTCTCACTTTCACACCCTACTTCCGTCATTCAGCCCCACACAGTCATCGCCTCACTTTCATTCTCTGTTTATATTCCCTAAGTGTAGGCAGGGAACGTGACTTTTTTGGCCTAGTTCAGGATTAGGTGTGCTTTTACTGAATGTTTGTTGTGGTAATCATCAGTGCGTTGAGATGGGGGTTCAGTTGTGAAGTGAAATGCTGATTGTGGTTGGTGCGGTGTGGTGGTGGTGGTAGTGTTGATGGTGTTTGTGAATTGCTGAGAGGTTTGTGGTGGCTTTAGTGGTATGGTGGTGATGATACTGTAAGGTTTGTGCTAATAATCCCTTCAGTATTAACACTTTCCTAACGCTTCTGGTAGGTATATTTACTGTTATGTTCAGACTGCCTCCAGACGATTTCCCTTGGCTTAGGAGAGCACCCTAGCAGTGAAAACGTTATTAAAGGCAACATAAGGCTACATTCAACGTCACCAGTTAGAAAAATGCCACCTTTGGAACGCTAAATGTGTGGAGAGAGCAAAAATATAATGACAAAAAGTCATCGTGGTGTAGGGGTTGCTGCTGGGTCCTGTAGTTGGGCAGGAATTCGAGGTTGATTGTTGTTGATGTGGCTTGGTAGAAATCCGATGTAGACTGTGGTTGTTATGGTTTGGTAAGAATTCGAGGTTGATTGCAAGTGACTGATATTGCTGGGTAGGAACTGGATGATGATTGTGGTTAAAATGCGTTCATAGGAAAGTGATGTTGACTGTGGTCAATGTGATTTGGTGGAAGTCGAGGATGATTGTGGTTGATTTGATTTGGTGGGAATTCGAGGTTAATTGTGTCGATGTGGTTTGGTAGGAATTCGATGTTGACTGTGGTCAGTGTGGTTTGGTAGGAAGTCGTGGTTGACTGTGGTTGATATGATTTGGTAGGAATCCGCAGCTATTTGTGCCAATGTGATCTGGTAGGAATTCAGAGTCTGGGTAGTGATGGCTTGGTGTAGCTTTAACCCATTCAGTATTAGGGGCCGTCTTTAGAATCCTATTTTTTGAGTTCGAGGATGTCAGAATATAATCGCCTGAGATTGTAAGAACTGTCAAACTATGATTACAAAGGTAAACTTGGCGCAAGAGTTAATGCATCATTCTTGTGTCTTATCCTGCATGGGTAATATGTGTGATAGTGAAAGTGTTAGGTTATACATTACATATTTGAGTTATCACTTTAGTAATGTCTAATATTTCACCTAACTTGTATGATGATACTGGTAATACAGAATTGTGCTATAATTGTATGACATAATATTGTACTAACATTGTGGTACTACATAATTGTAACATTTTATGAATTGTTACTAAATATTGTGTTAATGCATAATTGTGTTGGCCTTATAATTGTAGTTACATTTTGTTAATGCAACTATTACATAAGTGTCTTGGCCTTATAATTGTAGCGTTAAAGTTACATAAAAAGTTAGCATTTTTGTTAATGCAACCTGTTACATAATTGGCAAAGTGTAACATAATGCAATCGTTTGTCGTTACATAATTGTTACATATCGTTTGTAGTTACATAATTGTAGTTAGTGTAACATAATGCAATCGTTTGTCGTTACATAATTGTTACATATCGATTGTAGTTACATAATTGTAATATGGAGTAACATAATTGTAATAACTGCCAGTCCTAACATATGCTGCGGTCGATGATAGTGATTATGTATCATGCCACTTGTTTGTGGAGACACAATTTGCTTTTTTTGTTTGTAGTTTATGTGGTATTTTTGACTTATGTAGTAACATTTACACTTATTTTTCATTTGTTTGTTATGTGATCTTACTCTATTTCTCTTTTTTTTCTGTTTTACTTTCCCTTTTCTTTTTCTTTTCTTTCTTTTTTTTTCTTTTTTTTGTTGTTGTATGTATTGATTTTCTATAGTTTGTTTTTCTTTGCTTAGTGTACGCTTTTTTCTCCATGTTGTTCATGGTTGCATAATTGCTGACTAATTTCCTTGAGATACTTTTTTTAAAGTTTAGTTTATATTGCACAGGTATTATAAAATGATATTATATAGTCCCATATTTTGTTATTTTATATAAAAAATATATATACACTATATACAGTATTAACTATACACACTGATTCGTTGTTCACCTGTACCTATCGTGGGTAATATGTGTGTCAGCACTGTGTGGAAATCATTGTCTTCACGATTGTGTTGAAGATGTTCACTCTTGACTAACGTCATTTGTGTTGGCCATTTTTTTCTCTAGTTTACCTTGTAACTTAATTCTATATGTTTCCACTAGGTAGCTTTAATTAATAAAT
>NC_137023.1:6825976-6921544 GCF_032717465.1 Coenobita brevimanus | reverse complement strand
ATTCTCCCTCCCCTACCTTCTCCTCCCTCCCCTCCTCAGTCCAACCCCGCACCATCACTCGTCCCCCCCCACCTTCCCTTCTCTCTCTGGCCCCTCCCTCAGCCCCTCCTTCCCCACTGTGACTTGCCGCTTGCGCATAAAGGAGGCAGCGCCTGAGGCACGGGGGTACTGGAGGGATAGGTGATTAATTATGACCACGACTGTACATTCACTGACATCACCTCTTCTCGAAGACCATAACTACTCTTCCCTACATCCACCTTTAAGATTCCTGTTCTGCTCTTACACACTCTCCCAGACTCCTCCACCAAGCCTCTGCAGCGAGAGAGGTAAAGGTAAAGGAAAAATAAGATAGGAGAAAGACTTTGTATTATTATTTCTCCTACATACTAACATTGACGATTTTATTTATTTTTTGGAAGAGTCTTTAAAGGTAATGAATAAAATAATCCTAGTTCCGAAACGTTGCTCCTGGCTGAATAACATGGTTCTACAACAAGAACAATAAGCTTACGAGTGGCGTTCATGGGTTGAATAATGTAACACCTTCCAGTAAAAGATGAAGTATTTTATACCTCATTCTAAGCAACTTGAGACGATTTCTTTCTTATCTTAGGGAAGACTTTTCAAACTGGATGGGTTTGATAAAGCCATATATTAACCCCTTCACTACTAAAGAACCTCACTTGAGGTCATACAGAAACCATATGGTGGTCCCAGGGTGCTAGGGTTAGATCCAACCTCATCAGTGCATGATGGTGTCATAGACTGTATATAAATATATATATTATATATATATATATATATATATATTTTTACTATAGAGAGAGAGAGAGAGAGAGAGAGAGAGAGAGAGAGAGAGATGAATAGACCAAACTGAATGAATTTGCTTGATACTAGTAATAATAAAACTGAGAGAATACCATCGTCCAGGAATGAGTGTTTTCCAGGTTAAAAAGTAGAAAATCCTAGCAGCAGAAAGAATAAAGTTGATAACCGCCATATTAAAGGGGATGTAGAAAAGACTGTTTTTATTGCTTTGTGTTTGAGTGTTTTCTAAGCTGAATAAAATCGTGTTGCTGTAGGGGAAGCAGATCTTGTCATTATACAGATGGGGGCTTACTTTTTCCCATCATGTAGCGTCCATTCATTGCCTTTTTCCCTCTTTCACTCATTCATTCTTGGTATGTTTCTTTTTCTAGTCCTCCAGAACTCAGCGCTCTAGAGAGCCCTCCTATTTCTGACCTACGCCTCCCTCTTATATTAGCTTCTTTTCTGGGGGGAAGGGAATTACCTCTCTTCATTCACTTACACATGTTCTCTCCATCACGGCAACCTTCTCTCTCCCTTCCTCTCTCACCCCCTCTCTCTCAGTGACACACACACACACACACACACACACACACACACACACACACACACACACACACACACACACACACACACACACACACACACACACACGTTCATCTTCTTTTCACCAAACTTCTGCTGGGTTTTATACTTGCTCACTGTCACTCCCTCACATCCGAGTGCCTTTATTCAGTCCCTCACAGCCCCTCGCTCACTTACACTCTCCCACTCACTCACCAGCTCACACCTAACTGCCTGTTTCCACTCCCTCACACATTCGCTCACTTTCTCTTCCTTTTTTTGCAGTTTCGTACACTCACTTCTTTACACTCTCACTTTCGTTTGCCTTCCGTGACTCATTCTCATGCTCTGCTTCCTTCATTTACGGTACCGGTACTTTTTTACAGCCGCTGTCTAACATAAATACTCCCACTGTCTCACTCTGCTCCCCATATTCATTTTTCCCTTGCTCTTTAACTTTCAGTCTCTTACTTTATACACTCTAATTTCATCACTGGATTTCTCTCTCTCTCTCTCTCTCTCTCTCTCTCACACACACACACACACACACACACACACACACACACACACACACACACACACACACACACACACACACACACACACACACACACACACACACACACACACACACTCTTACCTCACCACCTTTCTTTCACTCCCTCAATCTCATTCACATGTTCTCTCACTTTCACACCCTACTTCCGTCATTCAGCCCCACACAGTCATCGCCTCACTTTCATTCTCTGTTTATATTCCCTAAGTGTAGGCAGGGAACGTGACTTTTTTGGCCTAGTTCAGGGTTATGTGTTTACTGAATGTTTGTTGTGGTAATGGTGGTGAGGATGGGGGTTTGTTGTGGTAATGCTGATTGTGGTTGGTGCGGTGTGGTGGTGGTGGTAGTGTTGATGGTGTTTGTGAATTGCTGAGAGGTTTGTGGTGGCTTTAGTGGTATGGTGGTGATGATACTGTAAGGTTTGTGCTAATAATCCCTTCAGTATTAACACTTTCCTAACGCTTCTGGTAGGTATATTTACTGTTATGTTCAGACTGCCTCCAGACGATTTCCCTTGGCTTAGGAGAGCACCCTAGCAGTGAAAACGTTATTAAAGGCAACATAAGGCTACATTCAACGTCACCAGTTAGAAAAATGCCACCTTTGGAACGCTAAATGTGTGGAGAGAGCAAAAATATAATGACAAAAAGTCATCGTGGTGTAGGGGTTGCTGCTGGGTCCTGTAGTTGGGCAGGAATTCGAGGTTGATTGTTGTTGATGTGGCTTGGTAGAAATCCGATGTAGACTGTGGTTGTTATGGTTTGGTAAGAATTCGAGGTTGATTGCAAGTGACTGATATTTGCTGGGTGGAACCTTTGGATGAGTGATTGTGGATTAAAATGCAGTTCATAGGAAAGTGATGTTGACTGTGGTCAATGTGATTTGGTGGAAGTCGAGGATGATTGTGGTTGATTTGATTTGGTGGGAATTCGAGGTTAATTGTGTCGATGTGGTTTGGTAGGAATTCGATGTTGACTGTGGTCAGTGTGGTTTGGTAGGAAGTCGTGGTTGACTGTGGTTGATATGATTTGGTAGGAATCCGCAGCTATTTGTGCCAATGTGATCTGGTAGGAATTCAGAGTCTGGGTAGTGATGGCTTGGTGTATTAACCCATTCAGTATTAGGGCCGTCTTTAGATCCTTGAGTTCGAGGATGTCAGAATATAATCGCCTGAGATTGTAAGAACTGTCAAACTATGATTACAAAGGTAAACTTGGCGCAAGAGTTAATGCATCATTCTTGTGTCTTATCCTGCATGGGTAATATGTGTGATAGTGAAAGTGTTAGGTTATACATTACATATTTGAGTTATCACTTTAGTAATGTCTAATATTTCACCTAACTTGTATGATGATACTGGTAATACAGAATTGTGCTATAATTGTATGACATAATATTGTACTAACATTGTGGTACTACATAATTGTAACATTTTATGAATTGTTACTAAATATTGTGTTAATGCATAATTGTGTTGGCCTTATAATTGTAGTTACATTTTGTTAATGCAACTATTACATAAGTGTCTTGGCCTTATAATTGTAGTTAAAGTTACATAAAAGTTACATTTTGTTAATGCAACTGTTACATAATTGGCAAAGTGTAACATAATGCAATCGTTTGTCGTTACATAATTGTTACATATCGTTTGTAGTTACATAATTGTAGTTAGTGTAACATAATGCAATCGTTTGTCGTTACATAATTGTTACATATCGATTGTAGTTACATAATTGTAATATGGAGTAACATAATTGTAATAACTGCAGTCCTAACATATGCTGCGGTCGATGATAGTGATTATGTATCATGCCACTTGTTTGTGGAGACACAATTTGCTTTTTTTTGTTTGTAGTTTATGTGGTATTTTGACTTATGTAGTAACATTTACACTTATTTTCATTTGTTTGTTATGTGATCTTACTCTATTTCTCTTTTTTTTCTGTTTTACTTTCCTTTCTTTCTTTCTTTTTTTTTTCTCTTTTTTTGTTGTTGTATGTATTGATTTTCTATAGTTTGTTTTTCTTTGCTTGTGTACGCTTTTTTCCATGTTGTTCATGGTTGCATAATTGCTGACTAATTTCCTTGAGATACTTTTTTAAAGTTTAGTTTATATTGCACAGGTATTATAAAATGATATTATATAGTCCCATATTTTGTTATTTTATATAAAAAATATATATACACTATATACAGTATTAACTATACACACTGATTCGTTGTTCACCTGTACCTATCGTGGGTAATATGTGTGTCAGCACTGTGTGGAAATCATTGTCTTCACGATTGTGTTGAAGATGTTCACTCTTGCTAACGTCATTTGTGTTGGCCATTTTTTTTTTCTCTAGTTTACCTTGTAACTTAATTTATATGTTTCCACTAGGTAGCTTTAATTAATAAATGTTTAATACAGTTCTTTTAATTGCTCACTGAGTAACTGTGATGGTATATTTTCTTTATTACTTTGTAGATATAATTAATGTATAGTTGTATGTATGAAACACGTATTTTACGTAGGTATAAATGGTAACACTCGTTGGTGGTAAATAAATGTTATAATAAATGAATGAATATATACAGTGTAGAATATTTATTGTTGGTGATTATTTAGTGTTTGAGTTATGCAGATAACTGAAGTAAGTATGTGTATTTAAACTGTAACTATACAGCACGTTTTTTACGTTTGTGCAGAAGCTTATTGTCTATCACTGTGTATTATATAAATGAAGTAACTATGTAACTCACTAATTTTTACCGTGGAGGAAAATGGTGTGAGTGGTGTTGCACGTGGTGTGTTGACTGACGTGGCGTCTGTTCAGCAAGCACGCATGATGACCTCAACTTCCCACACTGGTAGCTGTGGTGAGTGAATGAGTAGCGATGAGTAACTTGAGTGAAGACGAGTGAGTAAGATGAGTTGTGAATATGGACTTGGTGTTTGCTTCGTCGTCCTGACCTCTTCACACCTGCGTAAGCGTTGGGGGTTGGGTGGATGTAGCAGAGAGAGGAGGGTGAGGTCTGGTGGTTATGAGTTGTGAGTCGTCTCTCACTCTTCGTTTGTTTGTTTGTTTGTTTGTTTGTTTGTTTGTTTCCTTTCTTTCTTGATGTATTCTTGGTCCTTTTTTCTTGTGATTTACTCGTTGTGGGATGAAGACTGCCGCTTCTTGTAGGTGCGTGTAGAAGATTATACAGACGACGTAGAGTTGTTAATTGTAGTTGATTGTAGATGGTTGTAGGTCGCTGATTCGTCGTAGACTCGTAGACTTTGTAGACTATTCGCACTGTAGGCTGTATTTTGTAGGATTCAATGTTGAACTGAAGCTAATCTTGTAGAGTCTCGGTTGCTTTTTGTAGAAATTTGCTTTTAATTCGGAGACGATGTCCGCAGATTTGCTGGTTTGTCGTTAAGCTACGTGCAAGGCGTCGAGTGATCTCTTGACCTCTGCATCAGCGTAATGATCTGGGAGACGGAGGGGGCAGGATGGAGAGAATACTGTCAGGAGCTGATATTGTTGGTTGTTTTCAATCTTGATATTTTGTAGGAATTTAATGTTGATTCGTAGACGAGGTTCGTATACGTTCGCTGCTACCAAATATCATAAAAACTTTGTAGTTACTTGTAGAGAAGTATATTTTAGACTTGTGGTCGAGCGGCTTTTATATCTTGTAGTAGTTTCCCCACCAGATGTCATGTAGTGACGGGAGAGGTAAAGAATAGTATGGGACTATTTTTATTTGTCTTGGAAATATTAAACAGGTATAAGAGTATAAGTCCCGGGTAGCTACCTCCCTGTCTCGCTATCTCTCTCTCTTTCTGTTCTAAGGCTAATCTCCGTCTCGACCTCTCTCTAGGGTCGCTTGTCTCCTTCTCAACTCTCTTTCCTAACATCTGGTGTAGCAGGGGTGTGTCACGTGTGTTCCTCGTGGGTCTTTGTTCACGAGAGGACTGCTGACAGCTAACTGCATCATCTCCTTACTGGCCGCTGTCGTCAGCTTTCCTCAGTGTAAGCATGTTTAGCATTGCTCGATTCTCGCAGACACAACACCTTCTCATCATTTGACTTCCTGCTTCTATCTGTCTCTCTATCTATCTATTTATCTATCTATCTATATAATATGTAGTCTTTACCACAATATCAGTTCTCTCACGGTCTCTCTGTTTTAATTATCCCCTTCCTCTCACGTTTATCTCACTCCTTTTTCCTCGATTCCACCCAGCTCTTCTACCTTCTCTCCGAACTTCTCTAAGTTTTCTCTCTCTCTCTCTCTCTCTCTCTCTCTCTCTCTCTCATACTTTCTCCAGCATGTCTGTTTTAAGATTTCACTCCTCTCCTCTGCTCCCCTCTCCTCTTCTGTTTTCCTTTCCATCTCTCTCACCCCTCTCTCTTATACTCTGCCCCAGTCTCCCTCCTTTCTATTACGTTTCTCCAGTGCCTCTACCCCTGCCTCATTCCTAGACGTTCATATTTTCTCTTCCCATCCTCCATGCTGTCCCTTTTCCTCTACCTGACAAACGTTTTCCTAGCATAGTGTAATCAGCCGCAACCCTGATATATCTGCTGACTTAACAATGACTCAAATTCAGTTAAATAATCCACGTTTAACTACTGATATATCTAATCAGTACTGGTCACAAGTTGAAGCCATAACGTTACGCGCCAACTGCTGGGACAATTATTTAACCACTTCATTCCGATGACGTTTCAGTCGTAGTATATTTATGTTAGTTTCAAAGGCTTCTGTGTAGCTTGGGTGAGACTTTTTAAACAGAAAAATATCGGAACATTCCATCTTTCTTAGCCTATTGTTTGCTGGAATGATGCTGTCAGTAACGTGCAGTATGTGATGTATGATTGCACCTGCTGATAACCACTATGCCTCTGTTGATCATCCATTGCTGTTATCATACCTATTTTACTCTAACTTGGCCCTAAATCGCCATTTCTTTATATTGAATGTTGAGCTGTCACAATAGATTAAAGCTACCCTAGTATATGATGCTTGCTACGCAGAAGTGCTACGAAAAAGATACAGAACTGTAGTAGCTATTGTCTTTTTCTAACACTGATCTACTTGGCCAAAACGAAAATCTTGGCCTAGTTAGAGCAACAGAACTGTACTGATATTCCCTTGAAGTATCAAGTCCATCCATCATCCAATCCTACATTGCCCCATGAGGAGCGTCGGAGCCCGGGGCTAGGCAGTTGGTCTCGACATTAAAGATGAGAGTGACCAGCCTCACTCATCCCTGAGTGGCATTACATGAGCAATCAACCCCAACCACCCCTTGGATATAAACCTTCACCGGCTCAATCCGACTGGAGCGCAATAATTCCCCACTAAACCACCAGGTGCCAAAATATGGCTATATGATTACCACCCAGCGTAGTAAATGGTTTCCTGGTGTACAGGAAACCATTTGGTTGTCACTCAGTGCAGAGTCACCCACAGGCAGAAGGAAAAGGAAAGACTGAACGAAAGAAAGACAGAAGAGGGAGTGCACAGTCACCCGTAGGCAGAAGGACAAGGAAAGAATGAAGGAAAGAAACAGAAGAGGATGGAAGGAAAGAAGGATGGAAGAGAGGAAAGGGCAGACACCCGAGAGCAGCACTACATCGAGTGAGTGAATGGTGAGCGCCCCCACCTACCACATTAGTATCAAGTCACTGCCTGTAAAATAGTAGTGGTTAAGTCTGCACCTCAGCTCCCGTCCCCTCACAACCATGTAATCATATTCTTTATTTCTTCACCCGCTTAAAAAGGAAACTCTTCCAGGAATGATGCTCAGGTTTCCAGTAAGGGTTTAGGATAATGAACTTATATTTAACAATATCTTATGAGGTGCAGTTTTCTCCCTTCATCTCAGCCACTGTCACTGTTTACTATCCATTATCTTAAGAAAGAAACTGTTCATCCGTGTCCACTGTAGACAAATTAGACCTTCCTTTGCGCCATAATTTTAAAATGGATTGCCTTCCTTAAACAAAACCTTTGTTTTGAAAAAGAAATAAGATAATATCATTTGTCTCATTGCTTACCCAGTCTTCGTATCAACTTCTAATAATCATCTCTCTTCCCAGAAACGTTAGATCATACGGCCTTACATCTCAGCACAGAGAGAGAGAGAGAGAGAGAGAGAGGGAGAGTCACCTTCAGCCAGTGACATAATGGAAATCTGGCCTTACGTCTCAGCACAGTCTCTCTCTCTCTCTCTCTCTCTCTCTCTCTCTCTCTCTCTCTCTCTCTCTAATTATGCGACACATTAAGGTAATGAATTACCTCAGGCGACTATGGTGAATAAAGCTGCATGACGTCAGCTAAAATGCTAGAGTTGTACCGACCATGAAAGTATTAAGTCCCATTAACTTAATCTCGTCTTAATACAGGATTATAGGACTCGAGCTGTGCCATCCATGAGAGGTCAATATATTATATTTCATAACCTACAGTCCAGTTATCCGTCTCATATTCCACAATATACACATCGCTGACCATTTGCCATACCGTTCATCTTGCCATCATCTTAATCCCACTTCCTGTATCATAAATCGTGCTGGTATGATCCAGAAGGAGCTTCGAAGGGAGTGGCACAAGCCGTCGCTCTAATTGTGCAAGTTAGTGTCTCTATCTACGAAGCTGCCACCCCATTAACCCGCTGCCTCCTGGACGATTTTTCACCAATGACCCCCCCCCCCATCCTGGCAGATTTTCGATTTTTGGGGGGGCTCAAACCTCCGCTTTTTTATGAGAAACACTGGAAAATACCCCCAAAAGTGCTCACCTGAGCTTATACGTGAGTTATACAGGTGTCCCTTTGAATACCTGGTACTGTCTTCTCTGGAGCCGCTCTGTTGCTGTTGTCACCTTTTCTATGGTGGCGGTAACTATTGCAAACCACTCAGACTAGGTACTGTAGATATTTGTTCATTTGGTATGAAGTTATATGTAGTACAAGAATATACTGGTTTTCACACAATAATATAGGCGATATAAGCGTTGTTTCACACACAGCACACATCAACATACCGCACCTTCCATGGCGACGTTACCTCCTCATCATTCCTGCTCGTTTCTCCCTCTGGTGTCACGTAATCATTGGCCTCCACATCGTCAATGATTGGGGAATCATACTCGCCTTGAATTTCGTCATCAGAGAGACCGTGGCACGACATGTCTTTACTGGCCAGGTCACTGCTTACAGGTGAGTTGCTGTGACAATGGTGTGCAGAGGGAGGGGGGGTCATGCAGGGTCAGGCAGTGTCGCCGCCTGGCGGTGGGTAGAGGAAAGTCTCCCACATATGCCTACCAAAAATCACCCACAAAACTTGAAAAATGTGCAAATGACAGACCTAGCAACTGCAGAACGTACTGGTACATTAACGGGAGTCAGCGTGAAAAAAAGTTCTGATATACCCATAACCTGATGGGACTTGGCGGGTTAACGCCAGGGTTCGAACCCTGGTCAGGGCAGGGGGTGCCTCTCGACTAAGTTGCCCATCCACCCTTTGTGGACTGGTAGGGAAAATGTGTACCCAGGATAATATTCAGAGGAGGTAACTGTGGTGACATATGATTCCGTGACCTACCCGGTACCTCAGCAAAGTAGGGGAATAGCTCACCACAAGGTCAGAGTGTTAAGTCAGTAATATGAGCACCACGACCAAGTGTCTTGTGGTCTCTGTCCCCCAGCTTTGCCTTACCTTTTCATCATACATCAAAGCAAAAATGAACCCAATCTCCAAACCCTAATCATTCAAGTTTTGGCTCCACACATATTAACTACGAGCTGTTACTAGCAAAGTTCGTCGACCATTCCTTGTCAACACTGTGTCTTGCCTTCCCAGAACTTCTTTCTCACATTCCATTGTTGCGTGTGTCATACTGATATCATATAAAACATTCCCTGCAACAGAATCCAACGCCATGGCTGACATGGAAGTGTCGGCGAATCTTTAACAATAACAGTACCATCATCCGTTATGGAACACTCTGGGCAGTCCCCTACTTGGATTAGAAGAGTTCGAAATACATTTTCTCTAGCAATTTTCCAGATGATTATTTTCAACTTAGAGGAGCTTTCGAACTTGAGGGATTACATCCAACATTCCTATATTTCTTCAAGAATACAGGTCCTCTCTAATAATCATCAGGTAGTACCCAGAATAAACCACAATGAACATGTCAACGTGCTAAAAGAGTAAAGGTGTGACAAACAATATAAATCATTTAGGAAAAAGTGCTACGGAAGACCAAATCTTTGTCTGCTGTGGAAGCTTTCTGACACTTTGAACGATTTATTTTGCATACTACAACAGCGTGCTATTGTCTTACATATCTTTCATATCAGTTTACAAGTATATCCATGAATGTAAGGTCTTACACATAAATACATTAACATACAACAGACACAGATATATACTGATAAGGAAGAAATGTTGAGGAACCTCCTTCAACAGCGAGAATACAACCCTAAGTCTCCGCTGCCAGCTAAAATCACACAATCAACGTCCGTAATACACCAACGTAACACTAAGGACAAGTTTCATCTGTATGTAACGTCAACATTCTCCCTGAACAGTACTGCAGCGACACTGTAATCTGGCTGGTGTGTGCCTCTGGGACTACGTGGGTAGAGCAATATGCATGTAAACTCGCACTCGCTCCTTCCACTTGCTGTTTGGCGTATATTTACCCACGCTTATTCTTGCTGCTTCCCCTCAGCCTCTCTGCTGCTTCTCTTTTGTGACATATCTCAATTTGTTCCCACTCTCTTGTCTACCTTGGCTGAGAAGGAAAGCACAAAGATATTCCCCCCACACTACGACACGCCACCGTCACTTTACAACTCCAGGTCCCTGCTTCAACTGTACAGTAGATGTAAACATCTTGTAATGGGGTAAGGTCTGGCCTGTAAGGACACTGACAAGGAAGGCACCCAACGAACATTCCACTACGCCACAACACAGAACCCCCTAGTATTATCTAATTCCATACATCCTTCCCTCGCCTCCTCCCCTACTTCCTCGCCTTCTACTGTCTTCTCCTTGACTGATATACCCAAGTTTGCTCAGCGAAACGGTAATAGTCCTGAAGTGCCTCACTAATGTTTACAAGCCAGAGGAGCCGGTGTGATATCCACCGTCATTATTGTCAGAGGTGGAGGGTCTGTGTGACTCAGTGCCATATTAGAGGTAACAGGAGACTTTTAGCACCTTCCTTCCACCGGTTTATTATATACATTACAGACTGATATTAATTTCATGAATTCATTTCTAGTACTGACACAGTTTGCATCGGTTACTTGCAAGAGGATAACAATTTATATGAAAGTAAATCGCTACGGCAGAAGGGCAACAAAGCCTCCCATTCCACCTACAATTCGGTTCAGTGTTGTGGCACCGCTGTGTACCTGAGGGTGTAATATCTGCCATCAGTACTGCAGGGATGGGCCCGCCAAACTGCTGTCGCTAACACAAATAGAGTTAAAATATCGAACTATTTTAATCCCCGGGTGCCAGGGTTCAGCTCGCGAAACCTAGTATTGGAAACCCATACACAGCGTGGCCCAATATATTCACACTAGTTACTGTTGCCATTCTGCACTGTTTGGCGGACGGTACGGTTCCATAACACAGAATGAATTTAACCAGCTAATGACTGGAAAAACTCTACATTCCAGGTAACGCCAGACGGTTTTATTCTTCTTTATCATATGAACTTCACAACTGATACAGTTATCAACGGTTTCTTGACCCCGAGACACGGACTGACACCAATTTGACATGGATCTGCTCTGACATAGCCTACCGGGCACAACCCAGGCGAAATTTAAGTTCATTCCTCCCAGCGGTATGATCTGCAGAGGATTTCTAAAGTCTGGCGAAATATCGGAGAACAAAAGTTTACATGGCTTACGCGTGACTAACTGTGCGCAATTACATATTCCACCAACGCTGTCTGCTCGTCGTTCCGCGTCTTTTGATGTACGGCACGTCGAAATCCGAGGGGGTCAAATGTGGCCAGACACACACACAGACAACGCTTATTCTCGAAGTACCGGTATTATTGACAATTATCTCATAGTCGGGAAACTCAGTTATTCTCTTCCATCTAACAATAGACAATATTTCTCAGCTGAAAGTAAGTCTATAAACCTGAGAGTGGTAATATAAAAACAGGATGGAAGGTGAGAGACTGATGAGGAGTGTATGTGAGTGCGGTGGAAGGGGGGAGAGGGAGGGAGAGGCCGAGGATGAGATGGAGGGATGAAGTAGAGAGGTATATGAGAGAGGGGGGTGTGAGTTGGGAGCAGGGCAGTGAAATGGCGGGGGACAGGGCGACATGGAGGCGATTTGTTTCTGGCCACCCCGTACGGGATTCAGGCGTCTGGCAATAGATAGATAGATAGGTAGATAATACACCAAAATTGATCAAACTTCAAAACACAACACCTTTCACCAATAATTCACAGCAGATTGTATGTCTTGGTATACATGCATTTAAAAAGCATTTGCTGCAGTTCGTGTTTTGTGATGTCACCACTTATTAAACATTCTTGCTAAAGAAGAAAAAACAAAAACGGTACAGTGATAATTACTGAATATTCTTGAAAAAAAAACCCTACCCCCTGGGGGTAAGGTTTTTTTTTTTCAAGAATACTCCCCCAGTATCCCTGCTTGTCGTAAAAGGCGACTAAAAGGGTTGGCGGAGGGTTAGTGCCCCTCCCCGGAAAACAACTAACTAAAAAGACAAACAATAAGCCTCGGCAAGGACTGACCAAAAGATGACGACCAAGGACCGGACAAAGGACATGGTAATCGGAACATGGAATGTAAGGGGAGCGAATGATGAGGTGAAAGAGAGAGAGATTGTCCAGGTGTTTGAGGGTGCAAAAGTTGATGTATGCGGAATAACTGAAACGAAATGGAGAGGTGAGAGTGTGAGAGAATGGGAGTATGGATGGGGTATATGTGCAGGAGTAGGTGAGAATGAGAGGGCAAAAGAAGGAGTATGTATAGTTGTGAGTAAAAGATGGAAGAAGAGCATAAGAGAGTATGGATCAGTTGGGTCAAGGATTGTGTGGGTAAGATTGAAAGTTGGAATACAAATGTTGGCGATTGTGTGTGTGTATGCGCCAACGCAAGATCGTGCAAGCAGAGTGAGAGAAGAGTTCTGGACAAATGTGGAAGTGTGCATGGAAAAGTTTGGAAGGAATGAGAGAGTGTTTTTGATTGGTGATATGAATGGTAAAGTAGGGAATGTGAAGGTGGATGGAACAGTTGGAGAGTGGGGTGTGCCTGCAGAGATAGATGAGAATGGCAGTACGTTAGTGGACATTTGTGCTGGGAGGGGGTTGGTGATAGCCAATACCCTCTTCAGGCACAAAATGATCCACAGGTATACATGGCGAGTGATGAGAAGGGTGGGTGGTGTACTGAATGAAAGGAAGGCAATGATTGATTATGTGTGTGCGTGTGTGGATGAAAGGATGCGAAAATGTGTAATGGATGCAATAGCTTATAGAGGTTGGGGGAGTGGACTTTCTGACCAATACTTGGTGGTGGCCAGAATCAGGGTCCAATTAGGATGAAGAAATAGAAGAAGGGAAGGACAGGAAGAAGGAGTATTTGCAAGGAGAGTGGAAAGGTTACAAGGGGATGAGAAAAAGGCAGAGTATAAGAGAGAAGTGGAGGAACGATTGGGCAAATATGGACTGGAGCAGATGGGGGACGTGGAAGGTGTGTGCAGGATATTCACAGAAGAAATATGTGCAGCATGTGATGTGGTGTGTGGGATGAAGAGAAGACGGAGGGGTGGAATGAAGAGGTGATACAGGCTGTGGCACAAAAGAAGAAAGCATATAATGAATGGATGAGAAATAGGGGAGTGGAAGAAGTTGAGAGGCGGAAGAGAGAGTTATATGTAGAAAGAAAAAGGTGAAAAGATTAGTAAGAGAGAGTAAGAAGAGAGCGGATGAGGAATTTGGAAGGAACTTGAGTGTAAAGTGGAGGGACTGTAAGAAAATGTTCTGGAAAGAGGTGAAAAGAGTAAGACAGGGTGGAAGTGAAGTTAGCAGGGGAGTGTAAGATAAAAATGGTAGATTACTAGTGGAGAAGAGAGAAAAAGTGAGCAGATGGAGAGAACACTTTAAGGAATTGTTGAACATAGTGGATGGAAGTAATGCGAGTATAAGTGGCTGGGGAATGGCTGGGAGAAGGAAGGAGGTGAGAAGACAGGAAGAAATCAGTAGGATAGAAGTTGTGCAAGCAATGAAGAAAGGTAAATTGGGGAAAACCCCAGGAACTGATGGACTGTGTGGTGAAATGCTGAAGTATGGGGGAGAGATAGTAGTAGAATGGATGTGGAAAATGTGCAGATTGGCCTGGGAGGAAGGTAGAGTCCCGGAGGATTGGAGGTCAGGTATAATTATTCCCTTGTACAAAGGAAAAGGGGAAAAAGAAGTGTGTGGTAATCATAGGGGCATTTGTCTTCTTAGTATAATAGGAAAAGTGTATGGTAGGATACTTATTGACAGAGTTTGAGAAAGAACAGAGGAATTAGTTGGAGACGAACAGGGAGGCTTTAGGAAGGGAAGAGGTTGTGTAGCTCAGATATTCATTCTTAAAACTTTAGTGGAAAAGTTTCTAGAGAAGGGAAAGAAGTTGTATGCGGCTTTCATGGATTTGGAGAAAACATATGACAGGGTGGATAGACAAGGATTGTGGAAAGTATTAAGAATATATGGAGTAGATGGGAAGTTGTTGAATGCTGTGAAGAGTATGTATGATGTTGCTAAGGCTGCAGATCGTGTGGATGGTGAACTGAGTGAATTTTTCGCTTTGAAGGTTGGGTTGAAACAGGGATGTGTCATGTCTCCATAGTTGTTGAATCTGTACATGGATGGGGTAATAAAAGAGGTACAAGGTAGGGTAGTGGATGTTGGAGTGGCCCTGGTGAGAGAGGGTAGTGTTTGGAAACTCCCTGTACTGTTTGCAGATGATACTGTGTTGTTGAGTGAAGACGAAGGAGAGCTGCAAGGCTTGGTGGATGAGTTTGGGAGAGTGTGTAAGAAACGGAATCTAAAGGTGAATGTAGGGAAGAGTAAAGTGATGGTCTTTGAGAGAGGTGAAGTCAGTGAATGTACAGCGAGGCTGGATGATGAGGAATTGGAAAATGTGAGTACGTTCAAGTACTTGGGTAGTGTGATGAGTAAGGATGGAGGTTTGGAGGGTGAAGCGCTTAAAAGAGTACAGCAGGGAAGAAAGGTTGCTGGTTTCTTGAAAGCAGTGATAAGAAGCAGGGAAGTGAGCATGGAAGTGAAAAAGTTACTACATGACAGTATTGTGATACCAACTCTAACGTATGGAAGTGAAGCTTGGACGTTGCTGGAAGGACACAAGTCAAAGAGTGGGAGCAGTGGAAATGAGTTATTTAAGAGGAGCCTGTGGAGTCACATGGAGAGACAGGCTGACAAATGAGGATATAAAGAAGCGTTGTGGTGTGGATGTGGATGTGATAGGAAGCGTTAGGAGGAATACACTGAGGTGGTTTGGCCATATGGAGAGGATGGAGGGTGAAAGACTGACGAAGAGAGTGTATGTGAGTGAGGTGGAAGGGAGAAGGGGGAGGGGGAGGCCAAGGATGAGATGGAGCGATTGGGTGGAGAGGTATATGAGAGAGGGGGGTGTGAGTTGGAAGCGGGGCAGTGAAATGACGGGGGACAGGGCGACGTGGAGGCGATTTGTTTGTGGCCACCCCGAACGGGATTGAGGCGTCTGGCAATAGATAGATAGATGTTTCATCATTATCATCATCATCATGAATAAACTACTTTTTGAACTGCCACCTGTATTCATCATCGTCATCATCATCATCATCATCAATATTACCGTCCTAATTTCTCTTATACATAAGGTTCACGGCATAGGCCTAACGAAATAACACGACAGGAAAGCCCAAACGCAGAGTCCCTCATGGTAAGGGTATACTACAATATATCTTCCACGCAACGAAGAAAGACCCAAAGGCTCAGAGTCTGCAGTGTTGTTCTTTCTAAAGAAAACGAAAAAAAAATCTAAATTCAAGATCCATTCATTCCAAGATGTCTTAAAAAAAAAAAAAAAAAGGGCTAAGGGTCATAGGCAAAGAGAAATACAGACTGAAGACAACAGTTCCAGAGTGGACCTGTTGCATTTATGGATAACCTGAGAGTATTGATTAACTCCTGCATTAAAGAGTTAGATAGAAAAGGATGAAGAATGCACTACCTGGTTGATGTTACGCTCATGCCGAAATGATGACGGAATGCAAGCATGCTGGTATGATTCAGAAGAGCTGTGACCATTGAAGTAGCTTGAGTAAAGGGATAAAGATGCAACACTGTGGCAGAGAGAGAGAGAGAGAGAGAGAGAGAGAGAATCAGTGATGTGAGAAGAAAGCCTTTGACTCCCTGTTTGGAGGATCTGTATGATGGATCCCTCCCCCTCCCCGCCAACGCATCTGATATGTACTCCACCCAGGGGCAAAAAAAGCGTCTGTACAAAGTCAACGGATGTACAGGGGTAAAGAAAACACACAATAAACTTAGCACAACTAATCTTTTGGAAGTGGATTTTGCAAGGCATGAAGTAATATGATCTTTCCATAATAGGTCTTTACTGTAGATAGAGAAATCCGAAGAATATTAAGAGATGTATATAAGTGAGTTATTAATATAAAGGATATTCCAGTGAATGATTCTGACGGATCGAAAGCTGCAGGAAATGGGTTTCTGAGGCATTAAGGGCATTATTCCCCTCCAGTCTGAAATTACAGTTAGGTCATCATAGAAGTCTTCAAAAGTCTCGACCCCAC
This sequence comes from Coenobita brevimanus, assembly GCF_032717465.1. Classification (NCBI taxonomy): domain Eukaryota; kingdom Metazoa; phylum Arthropoda; class Malacostraca; order Decapoda; family Coenobitidae; genus Coenobita; species Coenobita brevimanus. Next base: position 6,904,761 of record NC_137023.1, on the reverse strand, counting down.
TTCTCTGTCTGTCTGTCTGAAGAAAATCGCTTTTGATATGTTCAGGTAACACTAATACGTTTCTTTCATAAACTGCAAAGACGTGACATAAGTATACGAAATTTGAAACAACAGTAAAAACAATACAATTATTTAGTAAAGAAGGTAAGCCTGGGCAAGCAGTATGAACAGAGAAGAGCGGTGAAGAAAGGAAAGAGCATAGACTGGGATGAATCTGGATAAAAATATATTACATTATGAAGGCTGCTAAATCTGCCCTCAAAAGGCGTCAGAAATTCGCAAATGGACAAAATAGGAAGATTAATTTCAAGAAATAGGCTACAGTTGCAATAGTGCTGGTAAAATTTAGTAGTGATCCCTAAAGAAAACTGCGACAAATAACTCAAGTCTACGTACCTATATAATAAGAATACTGGCAACCCTATTCTCAGGCTGGGAAAAGTTATATAAGTTTGTTTAGACGGTAACATCAAATTACACATCCAAAGGAATTCGTCTTTCTTGTTATGCACTTGCTTCTCGAGACGAATATATTTACTTCTGGGGAGGATATACGAACTGCTGGTTAGATAAAGCCCCGAAAAGGTTTAATTACCTCTGTCTCCACTGTATACGTAACACCTATACCTGGAAACAATACCAGACACTGTTCATGCATACGTACCCGAGTGTACTTGCGCGCAAGCACATACAGTATAAAATCATCAGTAATGGACGTATGTATTAGTATATTATACTCATACATACGTCCATACATATACTTTATAAAGCCTCTCTTTCACTCTCTCTCTCATATATATATATATATATATATATATATATATATATATATATATATATATATAGAGAGAGAGAGAGAGAGAGAGAGAGAGAGAGAGAGAGAGAGTCCCGACCACAGATACCCTGGAATGCATTCATCACGTTTGCCGGTCTTGGAACCAGCCAGGCCGTCCTGAACTGAAGGTAAAAGGATTCCTGGGGGAGACGCGCACCGGAGGGCGCAGACAATGTTAACCAGAGACGGGGAGACAGGAGGAGCAGTGGCGTACCTGAGGGGGGGCGGGGGGCTGTGTGAAACTGCCCCCGGGCCCCCAATTGAGGGGGGGGCCCCCAAGTCCTAAAAATTTATAAGCTAATTTATTTATATATATATATATATATATATATATATATATATATATATATATATATATATATATATATATATATATATATATATAATCCCGACAATCCCGGCTGAGATATTAGATAAGTTTTGAGAATGAAGGGGGCTAGGTTCTTTGCGGGGGTCCCCCCCTCCAGGAGGGGGGGACCCCCGCAAAGAACCTAGCCCACCGGGCCCCCAAATCTCTAGGTACGCCCCTGAGAAGGAGACTGAAAAGGAAACAGAAATTGAAGAGAGTTGGAGATAAAAAAGACAAAGTTATACAGAGACGAGGAGGAGAAGAAGAGATGGAGAAGGGAGGTGTGGAGTAACGGGGATGAAAAAAAAAAAAAAAACAGTGAGGGAAAGGAGATTTAGAGAGATGTACAGAAAAATTAGACTGAGACAGGAAGAGATGGGGAAAGCAAGAAGTAGAAATGAGGAGGGATGGAGGGAATGGAGAAGTGTATGGAAAGGGACAAGATTAGAGACAGAAGACAGAGATGGAGGAATGTTGAAACTGAAAAGAAAGACATTCAGGAAAACGACAAGGTTAGCGGGAGACGAAGACAGAAGATGGAATGGGAAGAGCCAAAATTTGAGGGAGGGGGAGAAGTAAAGATGATATAACTGAACTGGCATGTAAGAGGAGGACACCTGAAAATGTAAGAAGGAAATGGTAGAGGAACCGAAGTGACAAATGAGGAGATGAAGGGCTGGAGGATATGATGGAAAACAGTTTGGATAGATAAAGAAATTGAAGAACTGTATAAGTGCATAGTACAGGAGGACAAAAACCTGGAATGGAGGGAGGGAATGACAATGAAAGTAACGAAAGAAAGGAAACGAAGGATGGACTGGAAGGGATGGAATGAGAGAGAAAGAGGATGGGGAAGACAGGAAAAGGAGAGAAAAAGCGAGAGAGAAAGCGAAGGATGAGAAAATGAGGCACATGAAAAAATGACAGGAAAGGATATAAAGAGAATTCAATAAAGTGAAATAAAAGTGATAACACACAGTGAAATGGAAGGAAGAATGGAAATGGGTGAAGAGAATGGTCGACGAAGCAACGAAACCAATGGAAAGGAAGAGAATGGACGGTAATGAATGCAAAGTAAGCAAGGAAGGGAGAGAATAATACAGAAAGTGGCCAAAGAATTAGCAGGAACGAAGAGTATGACAGAAAGAGAAAGATGAGCGTAAAGGAAGAAAAGTAATGAGAAAGTGAAGGATGATAGAAAGAGAAAGATGAGCGTAAAGGAAGAAAAGTAATGAGAAAGTGAATGAAGGGAGGAAATGCAGGGATGGAGTGATAAGGCTATGCAAAGAAAGAGAAAGGGGAGAATGACACATCTAAAATAAAAATAAAAAAACAAGGAAAGGCAGAGAGTGAATGGCAGACAAAGCGAAGGAAGTGGGGAAGGAGGAAGACGAGAGGAACAAACACAAATATAGAAAGAATGGTGACATCTTCCATGCATAAAACAATCGCCAATTTGCATTAATGTCTTTTATTTCAGGAGTATGTGAATCCCTTATTTACAGGAAATTTTTGAAACAGTTTCAGTTCAGAACTATCCTCTGACCAAAATTCTGGTATGTTATTTTTTTTCTTTCTTTCTTTTTTCTTTTAGGGAGAGGCTCCACTAGTGATATGGAGTTCCTCTCTGACTCGTAGTTATCTTTGTTTCTGGATTTTGGTGAAACCCGAGACAAGTCGAAGGTTTTTTACACAGCCTAGGCACAAATCATAGTTTCCAAACTGCACTCCAACGATTATCATCCTTATTCTTATTTATTTATTTATTTATTTATTTTTTATTTTTTTTTTTGGGGGGGGGCTTCTTGTTTCCTCTCCGGTTGGTATAGACCTGCAGTTGTGGTCAGTCACTTTTCCTTTAAAACTATTTAATAGCGGTTTTTCTCAAGGTTTCGTCCTTTCACCTACTCTTTTCCTGCCGTTCATCAATGACTTTCTGAGCTACACAACTAGGCCTGTGCACTCGTACGCTATTGACAATCTTTCACTTTTCCACCCGCTTCTCACAGCGTCCTTCACAATGATCACTACAACAATTACTGAATGAGGGTTTGGCGCACCTGTTCTATGGTTTGCCTCTAAGTTTCGTGTATGGCAGAAGGAACGTTATTACTCTTAATGCCTCAGAAACCCAGTTCCTTCATCTTTCAGCTCCGCACAGTCACCTGACTATCTCATTATCTTAACATTATATAACTGAAGATAGATTGAGCTGAAAAAGGAAGGACTTTGGCTTTAGGGAGACGATAATTTTTTCATCTAAATAGGTGATAAAAGTCTGGAGAATAAAGCAGAATAAGCAGTACCTTGCTTCACGTGTCCTCGTCTTAAGTTTGAAGATATACAGCACAGTGAGTATTAAAATCTGTAATATATAGTCACTTTTTACTCTGCATATCTAATCTCAGGACTGGCGCACCACCACGTATTAATATGAAGCGGTTGATATTACGCACACAATCATTACTGAGGTTCAGGATTTGAAAATGTTCCACGAGAAGATTAATGCCAAGAAACTCCGGTGAAATGACTGAGACCCGAGTTTCGCTCTGAGAATGTGAGGTTAAGAACTCGTAATTTCTTTCAGGCAGATGATGGAGGAATATAAGAGGCCCACTGGTAATGTTCTTTGTCTACATTTACCCACATATGCACCAGTCTGTTTTCCTTCTGAGTCATTCACAGCGCAGCAAATTAATACAGAAGGTCGCCATTTCATCGTAACTTCTGTACAATGATGGTGTGTTGTTCATTTGACTCAAGCTGCTAAATGACACTTTTACTCAACTGTTTTGCTTACATAATTCTGGCAGTCAAGGGGTTGATCACGACTTTATATAATTCCTCCAGTTGGAGAAGTCTCATCGAAAAGTTATAATTGTATAGAGATGACAAGTGTGGAAAAAAGTACATCACACTGAAAGGGATAAGCACTGTAAAACACAGTAACAAACTGACTGTCATATACTGAAGTGAGAATGGATGTTTATAGACAGAATATAGATTTATACCTGGTAAGATAAACGCAATGCTAGACAGAGTGATGTTATGCAGGTAATTTGTAACTGATGAAAGTATTACGGCATAAAACAAATTTAACATTGCAAGAGAGGAAATGAAACAAGATACTTTACAAATGTTAATGGAGTGACGTGGAGGAACAGATGGATAAGAAGAAATAATTGTGGTGACATGATGCATGCGTAGACGTTGTTCGAATGCTCAAATAATTATAATAATAATAATAATAATAATTATTATTATTATTAGAAGATGAAGAAGAAATAAAATGAAACTTGTGTACTAGACACGTTGGATGAATGGAGAGTGAGAGACTGGCTAGAAACGTGCGTGAAAGATGTGGCTGAGTATATAAAAAGAGAGACAGACGGAGAACGCAATGGGGTGATAAAGTGCGAGAAACTGTAAGGGAGGGTGGTGATGTGCCGCAGGAAGAGGCGTCGTTACTGAGTACCCGGTAGGGAAAAACAATATATAACTCTATAGAGGTCCTTTGTCGAGGCCACCCCTCACATGCTGTGGTGCCAGAGAAAAAGGCACATAAACAGAAGAAAAACAACTCAAAACTGCCCAGATTTCCTGAGAAAGGTAGCCAATGCTAAGTAAGTCTCCACACCCAGGCCATAACCAGACATATCCTGATGTAAACTGTCCGACAGTGCAGGTCGGGATATGAAGTGGAAAAAGAACACGCTGGTTCACTGGATCACGTTCTGGCCGAACCTCGTCTCTCCCTCATCTACATTTTGTGTGTCGGTGAGAGACGGGTTGGCCAGAACGTAATCTAATGAAGACGGGTGATGTGCGAATTTTCATCTCGACCTACCTGTACACAAAGGAACAATTTACCTCAACATTTAAGTAACACTCAAAAATTCGCAACGCTTCTTCCCTCACGATTCACTGTGCTATACATATCTCAATATCTTGCTATGTGTTACTGAGGTGAACCGTGCAGATAAAGGACACGAACAGCTTGCAAGAGAATGTTAAGGTGTTATATCAAAAATAAGTCGTCACTGAAGTGATCCTGGGAAAACTTCTATGCTACCTATAACTCGGTCATTATCCGATTCGGCCTCAGTGTGAACAGGCCCGTTTTTCAGGTGTTACATGCAAAATAAATCGGCAAGAAAGAGGTGTTACGAAATCAATTATGCTTTCTATAATTCGGCTATTATCTGTTCGGCCTCAGTGTGCAACGGGCCCGTACCCTCATGAGTACACACAGGGGTACGCTGTAGACAGAGAAAAAAAAAAATGACTTCAATACCGTACCTTCCACATTATTACATTCATCAATATTCGATTTCCTGGCCGTATAATCACGTACAGTTATGAACCTGTTTATATAAAGCTACGGTTTTTGATCATTAGAAGAGGAAAACCTTGTATTTTGCTGTTGAGTGAAGGCGTTTGATTTGCTGATTCAAGCTGCCTTATATGGTATTATATTATATATGTGGTTGTTGGTTCATTGAAAGTATTAATAAGAAATAGGGAAGCGAGCATGGAAGTAATAAAGTCGCAGCCTGACAGTATTGTGATCCCCAGTCTAACGTGTGAAGCGTAGCTTGGACCTTGTTGGAGGGACAAGAGTCAAGAAAGAGAGTAGTGGAAACTAGTTATCTGGGAGGAGCATATGTAGTTACATGAAGAGACAGACTGACAAATGAGAAAGTGAATGAGCATTGTGGTGTGGATGTGGATGTGATAGAAAGCGTTAGGAGAAATACATTAAGGTAGTATGGCCATGTGGATAGGATAGGGACTTACAGACTAACTAGGGAAGTGTATGTGAGTGAGATGGAGGGGGGAGAGGGTGGGGGAGACCGAGGATGAGATGGAGGGACGAAAGTAGAGAGGTATATGAGAGAAGTTTATGAGTTGGGTGGAGGGTAGCAAAATGGCTAGGGACGGGGCGACATGGAGACGATTTGTTTGTGTGTCGCCTCTTACGGAATTAAGGCGTCTGGCTGTAGATAGATATATTCCTAAATCTATATGTACCGAATCTAAGTCCTCAGAAAAACATGATAAAATTGAGTCTACTGTTAATCAGCGTTGCCACTGCTTGAAAATTTTTCCAAGATCTTGAAAAATGGACCCCAACCTTGAAAACTTGAAAAAAAATATATAAATAAATAAAAACTATCAAAATCTTGAAAAGATGCAAAATTATGTAAATTTTCTCATTACATTCGTTTGTTTTTACCTTTTCTCCACTTGCGATATCACTAGCTAAATTAAGCAGAGAAAATCAGTCATATGACTGTAGAGAACTAATTTATCTATCTATCTATTGCCAGATGCCTTAATCCCATACGGGGTGGCCACAAACAAATCGCCTCCGCGTCGCCCTGTCCCCAGCCATTTCACCGCCCTGTTCCCAATTCACAACTCCCTCTCTCATATACCTCTCCACTCCATCCCTCCATCCCATCCTTGGCCTTCCCCTTCCCCTCCACCTCACTCGCATACACTCTCCTCGTCAGTCTCTCACTCTCCATCCTGTCTACATGGCCAAACCACCTTAATGTGTTTCTCCTAACCCTTCCTATCACATCTACATCCACACTACAACGCTCCTTCACGTTCTCATTTGTCAGTCTCTCCATGTGACTCCACATGCTCCTCTCAAATAACTCATTTCCACTGCTCTCGCTCTTGACTTGTGTCCCTCCAACAACGTCAATGCTTCACTTCCATACGTTAGAGTTGGTATCACAATACTGTCATATAATAACTTTTTCACTTCCATGCTCACTTCTCTGTTTCTTATCACTGCCTTCAAGGAACCAGCAACTAATCAATTTGATGATTTTATGTTAAATAACTTAAATGTGTATTGATACTATTATTTAAAGTGGCCGCCAAACCGCCAACCCTGGCATCTACAAGCTGCCTGCATAAACACTCCCATTCCTTGGTGTGGCGTGTGGTGGCCCGTCCCTGATCCACTATCCTGTAAATATATGTCCCACCGTGCCCCAATGAGTTAAGAATATTTACCTCGCCCGGTCGGAGTCCGACGAGGTATTGTTTTTGGTCGAGTTTATTTGTTTGTTTCTTTGGTTGTTAGCAACAATAAAGAAAAACGGCTGCATGAAATTACATGAAACTTTCAGGATATTTGGGCATTTGTCCCCAAAGTGATAAAATTTTGGAGGTAATCGAGTGACCAAGAAAGGTCAAAATCAATGTCACGGATTTTCAGGAGACTATAACTTGAAAACGGTTGAAGATAGAGATACTTACTATGAAGAACATACAGGAACTTGTAATGTGGGCTTTTATTTGGCAGCAAGATCTTCGACCTTGAATGGCCCTGAAAGGTCAAACTCAAGGTCACGGATAGGCTATATTCAGGGGGCTATAACTCAAAAATGTTTGAAAATTGAGAGATATTTACTATTATCAACATATAAGAAATCCTATATGGGTTTTTGATTGGTACCTTGACCCGTAAGTGACCTTGAAAGGTCAAACTCGAGGTCATGGATATTCAGAGGGCTATAGTCCGAAACTCGTGAAGATAGAGATATTTACCAGTACCACGATACAGGAAGTCGCATATTTGGCACCATGACCTTTGACCTTGAAAGGTCGAACTTAAGATCACAGATTTTTAGAGGGGGTAACTTGAAAACAACTGTACCATTACCTTAGACTTTAACTGTGCACTGACACTAAATGGCAGAAACGAGTCAGTAATTAACAGCAATAAAATAACTGCTGTTGGGCGACGTTTGTTGTGCCAGGAACCACTTGTTTTTCTAAGATTTTTTTTTTCTCTTCAACTAAGGAAAAACTCGCATACTGAACGGGTTAAACTCACAATTGTTTTTCGTTTTTCATTTAAACCTTTAATTACCATATATGTATTTTTATATTTAGACCTCTGAACAGAATATTATATTGTTTGTTGCCTGTCTGGTACCGTATCATGAATAAATAGAGAAGCTTTTGCTTATTCAGTCATTTGTCACAATCAACTTGCTCTTCTGTTGATAAGGCACCCTGCAGAACAAGTCTGTATGATGTAGTAACTTGGGCAGTATTAAAATGTGATGGTCAGGTAACACTTTCAGAAATTCAAAAATTCGCAGGAAACTGATTTAAATAAATAGTCAGGAAATACATGTGCCAAGTCTATATGACATCAGATATTCAGTTAATGTATAATTTTATTATATTTAATAATATGTAGTACCTTGAAAATTTTTACCCAATCTTGAAAAGTTTTACCCAAACATCTTGAAAAATACACCGATCATGAGTGGCAACACTGCTGATAATCTAATGTATCCTGGATGTCTTTTGCCAAATAAATCCTCCTTATAGTATTCCGCACCCAGCCGTCTTACTTGTATACCCAGACGTACTTATATTTTATTGAAAATAATAAAAATGCAACCCTCTAACATCCTTGTTGGCCTTTTAACTGTATACGGTACAACATCCTGCCTCCTTACTTCACAATATATCATAAGAGAAAAATAAAACCCAAGTTGTGTTATATGCTGCTATGCACAAAGCTTCCAGCAGCCCCTCTTTTTTTTTTTTTTTTATTTATGTAGGTCTAGCCTATGTGAGTTCCGGAAGTAATCAACATCCAACCATCTAATTCCCTGATCAACCTTCTACGTGTAAGCAAATTGCACCAACCTTTTATCCCGACTTAAGCCCAGCTAAAAAAAAAAAAAAAAAAAAAGTAAATAAAAAAATAAATTGTCCTCTATAACATGAATCTATCAGGTGTAGTATCTTAATAAGCTTTTCTATACATAATCAAAACTCAGCCTTGATACGTGCCACCGTGGTAAATCTTGCTAAGAGTTGTGAACACCTGGCCGTCATATATTCTAACGTGTCTGCGTCCAACTGAGGGCAAGCAAATTTCGACGTCTTTAATTCTGTATACCTGTAATGTTTCTAAGTCAGTCAGTCTTCCTGGAAGTAATCAAAACTCAGCCGCCTTATGTCACAGCGTCCATAATTCCCGCTAGCAGTAATCAAAACCCAGCCGTGTCCTATATCCTAATGTACCTAAGTCTTGCCAACTCCAGCATCAAAGGGAATGGCGGCTCCATTCAAGAAACTCGTCAGAACATTTGCCTGCTGCCCTTGCCATCTGCCCGCCTGGTTCCAATCTGTGAGCGGCCCCAGAGCCAGTCAGTCAATGTCAGAGGTGAGGGTGAGTGAGGCAGTGATTGGGAGTCTATTCAGTGAGTGGGTAGGCTGGGTTGGGATGGGAAGGACGCAGTGATGTATTAATGACACTAGAGCGGTCTGGGACGGTGGGATGTGGTGGGGTGGGGTGGGGTGGGGTTGGTAGTTGGTACAGAGGTATATAGAGTTGGGTCGGTGTGAGTTGGGTGGGGTGGGTGGTTCCAACTATGCATAGGGCTTGATTGATGCGGGACGGGTGGGGTGGGGTTGGTAAAGTGATATATACTGTAAATACAGCTGGATCAGTGTGGGATGGATGGGGTGATGTCTTATAAAGTGGGAGGGAGGTGATGAGAGCAGCGGCGTTATGCGGAATGTGAGGTGAGTAAACAAATAGGGTGTGTGAGAGGTAATGAGAGGAAGGGTGCTTAGGATGACTGTGAGATGGGGAAAGAAATCCTGCAATCAGCAGGATCGAGTGGGATGAGGAAAGCAGTAGGGTGTTTTGGTGAGGAATACGAGTTTGGTAAAGTAAGATGTGAGGAAGAATAAATTGTGAAGGTGCAATGTAATCAATGTGTTGAGGTTAGGAATTGAGAAGAGTAGGTTGATATGAAGAGGAATGAACTGTGGGACGAGGAATTGAGTGAACTGAAGAAAGGAGCAGAGAAAGGTAAGACGGGACAATGAAAGGGGGAAGGGTGATATAGGAAGGTGCAGGGTGAGGTTAAGTGTGTCAGGAGTTGGATGGCGTAAGATGAGAAGCAAAGTTCGGCCAGCAAGGGGCAGGATGAGGCGGAGAGAAACTGGAAGAGGTGGTGGGAGACGAGGAGGTAACATAGGACGCAACAAGGCCAAAAATATCAGGACGAGATAGGAATGAATAGGATACGAGGCTGGGTAGGATGGGAAGATAATTACCCAGATTAATGTCTATGCATTACACGAGGGTCATTAACAAGAATACAGTAATCAAGTTTTGTTAAACCCTAATCTTACCCCAGACTAATACATGTTACCATCGATTTCACAATGCAGGTTCGTATTTCACATCTAGATACGAACAGGCTGGGGTAATTAAGACCTTGTCTGAAAGTCTTATATTTGTCCCGGGAATATAACCCGACCCTCTCGGGTGAAGGGTCGGATGGATGAAGACAAAAGTAAGAGTAATGGGGGGGGGGGAGGAATGAGAGCAAAGGGGATCAGATGAGGTGAGGAACGTACAGGAGAGGGTGAGAGGAGATGCGTTCAAGGACGAGGAACAGAAGATGAGATATAATGCTGTGGTGGGGTTCCGGAGGCGTGGATGGAAAAAGATGATAGTAGAGATGTCCCGATGCATCGGTATCGGTGGTTCGGATCATTTTTAGAGTACCGGTATCGGAATCGGTATCGGCTGATTTTCTGCCGATACTACCGATACTTAAAAGGAATTCAGTGCGCGGCATATTACTAACTGGAAGTTATTTTGTTAAATAGAATTTGGATGTTTTACAGGGATGAAAAATAAATTACTGGTAATATCCAATTATTTTGAGCACATGGTGCGTAGTAATACATTACATTCTTTGGTAATGAGCCACATCTGCCACCATGGACATGTACGAGACAGGTTGGTAGCCTCGCATCAGCAGCTCGGGACCCTGCCACAGCCCTCAGACGGCAGGCACCACCTTCCCTCACTGGTATCGGTACCGGTAGTAGTATCGGTATCGGTCCAATTTTGTGGTATCGGTATCGGACAAAATTATGGTATCGGTACATCTGTAGAGTCACAGCCACCTGTCTAGGTAACCGTGATACAGGTGGGTGGGCACGAATGTTGTTCAAGCCCCACTGCCAACAGTGTGGTGGCCGTACTGATATAACTGGAGACTGTTCCTGTGCAGTGAAGATCCAGGGCATCTCTTCATTATCACCCGCCTTTAGCAAGGCAAGGCAATAATGCTTTTGTTGGCATGTGTGTGTGTGTGTGTGTGTGTGTGTTCCCAAAATATCTCGAAAATTTGTGGACGAGTTTTCACCAAACGTTCAGGAAATACTATATGAATGGGCAGAAGTTATTAACTTTTAGTGAGGATTTGAGCAATGACAACGAAATGACGGCCTCCATATATGAAACCGCATTTTGGCCAACATCTCAGCAACAGATACCGTATAAATATTTTCGTCAAACTGGTTTGCTGTAGCTTGTGACGGGTGATTAGCACTCGGCCCCCTAACGCTTTTGTTCCCAAGTAATTAATGAAATTTTGCGCTTGTGGCGTTACCCTGTTCTTCTCCATTAATGTTATTTGAGTTACTCCTCTTATATGACGAATTGCATGTATGCAGCGAGAATATAACGCATACATAGTCGTAGATCCCAATGCTTTTAACAGATATAATTTTACATACAATTTTTTTTATATAAATAACAGAACGGAGGAAGAAAAAACAATGAGTAAAAAAAAAATTATCCACACACCAGATTACTGGTGTCCTCTGTTCATAAAATATCTGTAACAGTTAGACTTGAACAGTTGTGGGTTGATATTTGGAGGAAAACAACTCTGGGGAAGCGAGTTCCAGAGAGATGCAGTTCGGGGAATGAAAGAATTCTGATAGGCAGAAGTTCTGCAATATGGCTGAGTGACATTCCAGTCATGAGTGCTACCAGATGCCCGTGTAGCACGAGGGAAGGCATGGAGAGGTGGCACCATGGACGCAACTTCGTCTGAGCATTTGCCAAAAAAATATCTGTAAAATAATGCAAGGGAGGCAACATTCCTTCTTACTTGCAGGGGAGGTAGTTTATATGTAATGGCAGGGTTGTTAATGATTCTAACAGCTTTATTCTGAATTTTGTCTAGTTGTCTTAATGCAACCTCTCCACAACCATTCCACAAGGGTGAGCAATATTCAAGCTGAGAGCGCACATGACTCTTATAAATTATAGCTAACTGCTCTTCGGCGAAGAAGTTACGGACTCTGTACAATAATCCAAGTTTCTTTGAGGCGGTTTTAGCAAGTGATCTGACATGCACTAGTGTACCAATATCATCGTATGTCATTTATGCTAAGCACAGTGATTCAATAAAAGTAATTATAGTAGCACAAAAGAGAATAATACGTCATGGTAAATTATACAACATATATTACTACGGTTAAGTGGAAAGGAGCATCCTAATCCCCCGAGAACGCCTCTGAGTGACATGCTTGTGGGATGCTGGATCAGTGACAATTAGTTTCATCAATGTAGCTCTCTCTCTCTCTCTCTCTCTCTCTCTCTCTCTCAGACACACACACACACACACACACACACACACACACACACACACGCTTTTTTTTTTTTCCTACTCAATCGAGTGTTTGGGAGAGGATTAATGACTTACATAAACACTTTTTAATTTCTTTCAGCACAGTTTTTGCCGACAGAGATTAGCAACAAACTAGATGGACTTGCCTGCAAGATTAAAATACTCCTGTTAAGTTGAAGCAGCTCTCAAGTCTTTTGTCTTCGTTTTAGAAAATACATTTTAAAATTTGAACAAACAGAACAGACTAGTGACTCTCGTGTGTATTTTACTATTAAAGACGTGTTATTTATAGTGGAAAACAGACTGCACTGTTGATGTCCACTACACGGAAACACAGTAGTGATATTCTATGCAAAACACATTGATTTTCGAGATGAAAGGAGTATACATCTATTCCTCCGGCATCCTCTCCCAACTACGAATATACACATTTTAACCAAAAAATCAATTCACAAGTTAACAGCACATGTCAGGCTGACTGAAAAAAAAATGGGGGGGGGGCATTATTTAAGCAGTGAATATTGCAGAAGAGGCAAAAAGTAATTTCTTAAGCTGTAATACAATATGCCATTACACACGCGTTTCCAAGGCCAATACAGCTAAAGGTTCATCTTTTGACAGTTTTATGCGACACCAAGTGCCTCCCGTGTGTCACCGCCTTCAGCTGAAGAATGTAACTTTCATTTTTCTCGTAGGGAATGTCTCTCTCTCTCTCCCTCTCTCTCTCTCGTGTGTGTGTGTGTGTGTGTGTGTGTGTGTATACATACAGTACAAATATACATACATTCAATGTCTTACCTATTACAACCCAAATGTACTATACGTGGGTTATAGCAGTTATTATAATGAATTTTATCATTATAATAACTATCTAAAAGTCAAAGTTTCCATAGTGGAAGTCAAGGCATCTAAAACCATGACTCCATCAAGGGAAGCAACTCGGTAAGTAAATATTATGATGGTAAGATAAATAAAACTATTTGTCAATGATAAATAAAACGACAACGGCCAGCGATTTGAAGTTGCTGAAGATTAATGATGTTAGGACTCCATATTATGATTACAAATCATAATAGATAGATAGATAAATAGACAGATAGACAGCTCTATGCGAGCCTGGGAATGGGAAATGATCTTGCAAGTTACACTGAGGAAAAGCTGACGACAGATTACGAAGTAGCCAGTCAGGAGATGATGCAGTTAGTTTGTCAGCGATACACCAGGTGAACAAAGCCTAGTGACCATACACACACATACACACATACTCACACACAGGCTTCTAGAACTTTCCAACCACAGGGAACACACGTGACACGACTCCTGTTTCACCAGAATTTAGGAAAGAGAGCTGAGAAGGAGAGAGGCCATAGAATCGGCAGGTAGTGGGGAGAAAGGCTTAGCAACTTGGGAGAGAGAGAGAGAGAGAGAAAGAGAGAGAGAGAGAGAGAGAGAGACAGGGAGGGAGCTAGCTGGACTCTACTTATACTCACTCGTGTGTGAGAGACTCTGTTAATATTTCCAAGACAAATAAAAATAGTCCCATACTATTCTTTACCTCTCCTGTCATTGCATGACAAAAGGGAACCAAGATTATCTACTTACAAAAAAACTCAAGTATAACAACTGCTCGTCCACAAGTCTAATATATATAACTTCTCTACAAGTAACTACAAAGTCTGTTTTATGACATTTGGTAGCAGAGAAAAGAACGCACCTCGTCTTCGAATCAACAGTGAATTTCTACAAAAGCAGGCGACACTCTACACTTGCTACAATTATGTAACTACAAACGATATGTAACAATTATGTAACTCCATATTATAATTATGTAACGACAAACGATTGCATTATGTTACACTTGCTACAATTATGTAACTACAAACGATATGTAACAATTATGTAACGACAAACGATTCCATTATGTTACACTTGCTACAATTATGTAACTACAAACAATATGTACCATTTATGTAACAGTTGCATTAACAAGATGTAACTTTTATGTAACTTTAACTACAATTACGTAACTACAAACGATAAGTAACAATTATGTAACGACAAACGATTGCATTATGTTACACTTTGCCAATTATGTAACAGTTGCATTAACAAGATGTAACTTTTATGTAACTTTAACTACAATTATAAGGCCAAGACACTTATGTAACAGTTGCATTAACAAAATGTAACTACAATTATAAGGCCAACACAATTATGCATTACCACAATATTATGTAACGATTCATAAAATATTACAATTATGTATTACCACAATATTACTACAATATTTTGTAAAGTCATACCATTATACCACAATTCTGTATTACCAGTATCATCATACAAGTTAGGTGAAATATTAGACATTACTAAAGGGATAACTCAATATGTAATGTATAACCTAGCAGTATTACCATTGCACAATTATATGCGTATGTCTGTTATACATACACATCTTACAAAATGTTATACAACAACCATTGCATTTACTCAAATATGTATACAACTTCTTTAAAATGTAATATTACTGGATAATTGCTATTTACTATGAATGTTATATGTATACAATATTATAATCAATATTATATACTAATAGATTAGCATATGTCAATGATGATTGCTGTCGGAGGACCTCCAGTGCCGTGTACCGAGCATTTGTTAGGACTCCATATTATAATTACAAATCATAATAGATAGATAGATAAATAGACAGATAGACAGCTCTATGCGAGCCTGGGAATGGGAAATGATCTTGCAAGTTACACTGAGGAAAAGCTGACGATAGATTACGAAGTAGCCAGTCAGGAGATGATGCAGTTAGTTTGTCAGCGATACACCAGGTGAACAAAGCCTAGTGACCATACACACACATACACACATACTCATACACAGGCTTCTAGAACTTTCCAACCACAGGGAACACACGTGACACGACTCCTGTTTCACCAGAATTTAGGAAAGAGAGCTGAGAAGGAAAGAGCCCATACAATCGGCAGGTTGTGGGGAGAAAGGCTTAGCAACTTGGGGGAGAGAGAGAGAGAGAGAGACAGGGAGGGAGCTAGCTGGACTCTACTTATACTCACTCGTGTGTGAGAGACTCTGCTAATATTTCCAAGACAAATAAAAATAGTCCCATACTCTACTTTACCTCTCCTGTCATTGCATGACAAAAGGGAACCAAGATTATCTACTTACAAAAAAACTCAAGTATAACAACCGCTCGTCCACAAGTCTAATATATATAACTTCTCTACAAGTAACTACAAAGTCTGTTTTGTGACAATGGTTCCGTCGATAAAGCCAGAGAACCAATTCTGTCGCCTAGCAGAAAATGGCATGAAACACCTACACTATGATTACTACTGTATCCGATAAAAATAATAAACTACCACCACACCACCGCGACAAAAAAAAGAAAAAAAAAGAAAAGAAAAAAGAAACAAGGATAGATCGGTTCTGTATTACCAATACGTATGACAAGTCTTTACGATTGTGCTGGTATGATGGCCGTCAGACAAATCTATTCACTTGGAGAAATTTTTTCTCCAATCTCACTCTCACCCAATAGCAGTACCGCCCTGTAATCCCTTTTCCACAGGGGAAGAATTCGCTCCTCTTCCCAACGGAGGCTTGTGCGAAAGGCATAAACTTTTACCTCACCAGTACATCATCCTTACTCTTTACGTACAATGACGTTCTTATTAAATGCTAGCTACCTTAAGACGAAATTATTAATCTTATAAATGTCTTCTCGAAGCGAAGGGATAAACTATTTCTATCCATCCACTCCCACGTCCTGCAAGCAATTATTCCACACCACCCTTTTCATGGTGTTTAACCCCTACACCGCGGGCTTGTTTACCAATGACTTGCGTGTGCCCCAGGGTTATTTGGGCTCCGACAGACTCTCAAAAAATATTTGCCAAAAATCAGTTATTAGTCCTAGAATAATAAAATTACATATGCTTATGGCACATACCTTCAGCTTTCTCCTGGAATAATTGTTGAGCCTTCGTCGGTTACCGTAGGACTTGTGGAGACCTCTGAAGTAGGGTAACGAAGTCTCCACTTTACACTTCCCGACAAACCGTAATATGATTACCACAGCCAGATACAAACACTATAAACACTATTCTACAATTTTCAAGTAGTTTGGGATCCATACTCAAAAAATAAAACACTGTGAAAGCAATGGAAATTACGAGCGCGTCTGATCGTCGCACTGCCACTAGTTCGCTCTTGGTAGTCTGTCATTTATTATTCATAAAACCCCTCACACTTTATATTTCTATTACTATATAACACTTATATATATATACAGTCTTTATCCATAAGTTTCCTTCAGTAGTATTAGTTTATTGTCACTGTAGGGATTCAATTTCTTTCAGTAAAATACGTAGCATTCACTTTCTCATCCTGTATACTGGCATTGAGAGTGAATGTCACTTTCATCTTCACTCTCATAACTCATAGCATTCAGACATACTAGAGTGAAACTTTCACTTTCATTACTCCTAGGGTATATACTCGTATTCTTATAATACTACTCATTTACATTTCTATTTACGTTCTCTATTTTATTTACGTTATTTACATTTCTATTTTATTTACACTGTGTTGTGCACTGTCACTTGAAATAACTTATAAAACTATTTTCCATTGTTCACGTATATTTACATTCATTACTTTCACTTGCTGTTTACACATTATTTACACATTATTTACAATTCCACTTGCACTGTTTTACTCAATAGAAAGATCGTAGTCACTCTTTTATCAATTGCCAGCCCTTTACCTCTTTCCACACGAGGTTTAGTAGGGGGTAAAGGTCACAGGGCCATTTGCATGGGGGTGAAAAAAGGCCTTGAAGTCAGCAAGAAGAAACATACGTACTCTCACTTCGGAAGATGAGAGTGAACTAACGGAGGACCAGCCTGGAGGCCTGCTAGGGGTTATTCAGAGTTACCAATATTACTTCTTGAAACAGCTAAGTCTAGCACTGATATGATTGGCAGGAAATCTAGACAATACATTATAAATTTGGTAGTTCCAGGTGAATGTAAATATCACTTAGGCTTCTCCCTTCCCTCCTTACATGTATATTTATTACGAATATAGATTAGAGGCCTACTTAGGAGATATATATATCAGAGCTACCAATGTTATATCTTGAAACAGCTTTGTCTAGCACTGATATGATTGGCAGGAAATCTAGACAACACATTATAAATTAGGTAGTTCCAGGTGAATGTAAATATCACTTAGGCTTCTCCCTTCCCTCCTTACATGTATATTTATTACGAAAATAGATTATACGGCATATTTCAAGGGGAAAAAAACAGCGAAAATTAGCGAACGAGTGCACGTGAGGTGTTGTCAGGTGATAATTAGCCAATTCCAGGTGTATGGCGCTCTCACTTACCTTATTTCTTTCTTGTATATATTATTTGGTATAAGAATAGGACATAGGGCTTATTTCAATGGATGAAATCAGTGAAAAATTCCAGGGAAGATTTACTTAGCGTAGCACGGCCGGGCAGGCGAGAGGATAGGGTAATGGAGGGGGGGTAGGGAGGGGAGTCAAGAACGGGGAGAAATGGCTAAATTGTCAACAATGGATGGGAGTACAGATGAGATTAGGAGTGCTGACTAGTGTTGGACATTGGCAGTACTGATAGATGATACAAGCCCCCACTTGGAAGCCCGGGTGAATTCAAAATAACACAGAATCACAAAAGCGATCCCCCGCGGTATGATCCCTTGCTCCCAAGCATCACAAAAGTGACGCCCCGCGGTTAAGGGGAATTCACTAAACTTGCTATCCCACCCTGCCCTCCATCCCTCCCCGGCTCTTAACTATACTCCTTGAGGATTCGCTGCTTAAAGTTGCATCAGCCATTAATGCATTTCAGGAGATTATTTGCATTATGTCTGACGAAAATGAATGTGCTTAGTAAACGCACTGCTCCATAACACTAAGGCAGGGTCCGGCAACCTACTGCCAGCGAGCCTGACCCAGCCTGCCAGTATGCTTCACAAACTTACAAAAATATTCCCGTTTTTCACTTGCCCAGTAAGCGAAAAACCATTAAGTCTTACTGGCTGTTATTCACTATGGCAAACACTAGATAACGTATGTTTGTTCGAAAAAGTGTGTATTCGAACAGACTTGAGCTCAGATTAGGAGGCAATGACGTGCTGCACCCAGCGCTCAGCGATCCAGCACTGCCAGATGGGCAAAAATTATTGCCCAATACAATAATTTGGCTTGTGCTATAAAAAAATAACATGCATGCGTTATTTTTAGTAAATAATGATGATCTGAAAAGAAATATCTTTATTTCTTTTGTTTCTAATACACTAATGTGATAAAAATTGTACTCAGTATAATTTTAGGTAATATACTCGAGTAAATGTTATTCTTAACTTTTTATTAACGTGTATTCTTGTATTTTCATATTATTATTATTATTAGTAGTAGTAGTAGTAGTAGTATCAGTATTATTATGATTATCATTTATTATTATTATTATTACTACTACTCCTCACCCTGCCCTTGGGTGGGAAGGGAGGTGCGAATGATGATGATGACGATTGATGGTGATGATGATGATGATGATGATGATGATTATTATTGTTAATTGGTAGGTGGGGGCGTTCACCATCCACTCACTTGATGTAGTGCAACTTTGGGTGTCTGCCCTTTCCTCTGTTCCTTCCTTCCTCTTGTCTTTCCTCTTCCTTCTGCCTGCGGGTGACTTTACACTCCCTCTTCTGTCTTTCCTTCATTCCTTCCTCTTCCTTCTGCCTATTGGTGACCCTATACTGAGTGACAAGCCAAATGGTTTCCTGTACACCAGGAAACCACTTCCTACATTGGGTGGTAACCAAAATGTCGCGCCTGGTGATTTAGTGAGTAATTACGGCGCTCCAATCAGATTGAACCGGTGAAGGTTTATATCCAAGGGATGGTTGGGGTTTATTGCTCACATAATGCCATTCAGGGATGAGTGAAGCTGGTCACTCTCATCTTAAATGTCAGTACCAACTTGCCTAGCCACGGGCTCTTATACTCCTCATGGGGCAAAATAGGATTGGATGGTTGATGGGTGGATGGATTATTATCATCAATATTACTGCAGAAGGAAGGTGTCGTCTTTAACAAGTTCAAAATAACTGGCCCACCAGCTGAATAACAGAGCTGTTCTGGCCACCAGTCTGTCAAAGGTTGCAGACCCCTGCACTAAGGTAATGCACATAATTATTATCATGTTTATGCACCGATATACCAGTTAAGCAACATCCACAAGGAGAAAGATATTTTATATTGAAAAGAAATCAAACAAAGGTCAAGGTCACTGGGAAAAGTCTACTCAGACAGTTTTGATCAGAAATGAATCAAACTTGGTTAAGAGTTAGGAAAGCTTGAAATAATCCTAATATGAAGGTAATATGTCTAAGGCCAACGTCACAGGGTAAAGTCAACTATTAGGCCTCCAAACCAGTTGGCAGGCATGGATGTTACACTCGCCGAGTACTCCTTCTTTACTTATTGAATTCCTGCCATGTTCCATATTATTATATGCAGCTTAGAGGAGCGTTCGAACTTGAGGGATTACAACTAACATTCCTTTATTTCTTCAAGAATACAGGTCCTCCCTAACAATCATCAGGTAGTGTCCAGAATAAACCACAATAAACATGCCAAAGTGCTAACAGAGTAAAGGTGTGATAAGCAATATAAATCATTCAAGAAAAGTGCTTTTCACGAAAGACCAAATCTTCGTCAGCTAAGGAAGCTTTCTGGCACTTTGAACGATTTATATTGCATATTTCAACATGCTATTGTCTTATATATCGTTCATATCGATTTATGAATATAACCATGAGTTACATATAATTACTCCTTAAATATATTAACGTACAGCAGATACAGATATCTACTGATAAGGAAGGGATCCTGAGGAACCTTCAACAACGAAAATACTACCCTAAGTATCCACTGCCAACTAAAATCACACAATCAACGTCCGTAACACACCCACGTAACGCGAGGAACAAGTTTCATCTGTATGTAACGTCAACACTCTCCCAGAAGAGTACTACAGCGACACTGTATCTGGCTAGTGCATGCGTCTGGGACTAGGCCTACGTGAGTAAAGCAATATGCATGTAAACACACACTCCCATTTTCCACTTGCAACTTGGCATACATTTACCCACCCCTAGTTTTGCTGCTTCCACTCAGCCGCTCTGCTGCTTCTTTATTTGTGGCACGCCTTAGTCTGTTCCCACTCTCTTGCCTTGCGTGGCTAACAAGGAAAGCACTAGGAACTCCCTCACCCTATGAACGCCACTGTCACTCCAGGTTCCTATTTCAGCTCTAGATGCAAACATAAAGTCTTGCCTGTTGAGACACTGACAAGGAAAGCAGCCAACGAACATTCCCCCATATCACAACACGCAGGCGCCTAGTATTCTCTAATTCAATATATCCTTCCCTCGCCTCCTCCCCTACCTCTACTGTCTGCTCCGTGACTGATAATCCCATGTTTGCTCAGCGTAACGACAACAGTCCTGAACTGTCTCTCTAAAGTTTACAAGACAAACACAAGCCAGAGGAGCCGGTGTGATATCTACCGTCAATATTGTCAGAGGTGAAGTGTATGTGTGACTCAGTGCCATATTAGAGGTACCATAACAGGAGACTTCCTAGCACCTTTTTTCTCCAGATTTATTTTGTATATTACCGACTGATATTAATTTCATATATTCATTTGTAGTGCTGACACAGTTTGCATCAGTAACTTACAAAAGGATAAAAAGTTATATCCAAATAAACCGTTAAGGAAGGACATACCGGGCATGCCCAGGTGAAATTTCAGTTCACTTCACCCGGCAGTGTTACTTGTAGATGGTTCTTAATGTCTGGAGAAAAATCGGGCACAAAAATGCGCAGGGCTGGCTGTTTTTTTTTTTTTTTTTTTTTTTTTTTTTTTTAATGTGTCCGACTCTGGGCATAGGCTTCACAGCCTGCTCTCAAGGCCCAGTAGTCCTCCTACATACCATACACCTCTCTACATGTCACCACTTCGGCGCTAACACCCACCGTCCATATTGAATACATGCTAGGACTGTCTCATACAGGACTAGTGTATTGGTATTAGCGGGGGTACTTTTTATGACATGGCTTGGAACTGACCTTCCGTAATTACAATTTAAACCATCGTTGTCGGCTCATCCTTCCGGGTCATTTGATGTATAGCACGCCAAAATCTAAAGGAGTCAAATGTGGACTGACACACACACACTGACAACGCTTATTCACCTAGTATTATTGATGGTTATCTCATGGCAAGGACAACTCAGTTATTCTCTTCCAGTTAAGGTGTTATCTATCTATTTATATACCTAGGCTGCTTTCCCCAAGGAAAGGGAGGTAGCCGAGACAGGACGAGACACTCCCCATTTACTCATCCATTCAAACACATTCATTCGCATCTTAGCCCCAAAGGGGAGAACGGACAGATCCTCACCGCACCACACCGCACAAGGGTCAACTGCGCAATGCAATCAGTGACATCCGCAGCAGGGCCCGACAGCAGAGCTGGTTTACCCCTGCCACATCATAACAGACCCATTCCCTTACCAGCACCTGACCTGACTAGCTGATCAGACCAAATGCGGGAGAATGTCCCCTCAGGGCTGCGTCATCATTTATTCATTCACAATTTCTCTCCATTTATTTCTGTCACGCACAGCCACTCTTCCTTGCTCAACAGACATCCCTCTCGCATCCAGCGCTCTCTTCACACTGTCCATCCATCCTATTCGTGGTCTTCCTCTCAGCCTTACACCTCTCACATCAGATCTAGTTATCTTTTTCACCAATCGCTCATTATCCATTCTCTCCATATGCCCAAACCATCGCAACACCCTCTGCTCAACTCTACCAGCCATCTCCCGAACAACTCCAGTTCTCCTTCGCACTTCATCATTTCGCACTCGATCCATACGCGTCACTCCACACATACTCCTCAGACACCTTATCTCCATTACATTCAAACTTTTCCTCTCTGCTACACCCATATTCCATGTTTCAGCCCCATATAACGCAGTCGGTACCACAACACCCTCATACAGCCTCCTCTTTACATCCATTCTAAGCGAACGACATCTAAACCCTTTTTTCATTCCTCCCAACACCTTTCCTAATTCATTTATTCTAAACTTCACTTCTGCATCTATTCTTCCATCCACAGCAACATGTGACCCTAGATATTTAAATCAATCTACCTCCTCAAGCAACTCGCCATTCAAAACTATATTCATCCCCCTTCCATCTACCAACCTCGTACACTTCATCACTTTACTCTTATTCTCATTTACTTTCAATTTCCTCCTTTCACACACCCTTCCAATCTCCTCTACCAACTGTCTCAATCTCTCCTCTGAATCAGCCACCAGTGCAGTATCATCTGCAAACAGCAGCTGCTTCAGATTCCACTCTCCACCATCAACATTCACCAGACTCAGACCTCCACCTAAAACTCTTGCAAAGTAAATCGCCAGTGAAGAGGTGTTACATAAATTCTATGACACGTATTATTCAACCTTTGTCTGTGTCGGCCTCAGTGGAAACAGGTCCGTCTTTAAGGTGTTATATGCAAAATACATCGTCAAGGAAGAGGTGTTACGAAATCAAATATGCTGTTTATAATTCGACCCTTATCTGATTCCGGCCATAATGTGCAACAGGCCCGTACCCATATGTGAACAGTACACTGGAACGTCTACACAGGGTACACTGAGGAACATAACTACCGTACCTTCAACCCCTACCGAATTATTACATTCATCAATATTCCATCACCTGGTAGTGTAATCATGTAAGGTTAATAATCTTTTTATAAGAAGTACGTACGGTTCTTTGTCATTAGAGCAGGAAAGCCTTGTATTTTGCTGAAGAGTGAAGACCTTATTCGCTGTTATATTCAGTATTCCTAAATACTGAAGCAAAATAAAATAGTCTTCAAGTAATGTATCCAGGAATCTTTCACCAAATAAACACTCCTTATATTAGTCCATACCCAGATATCTTATATCCTAACGTACTTATAGCTTCTTGGAAATAATGTAAACGCAGCCGCCCGATTTCTCTGTCTGCCTTTTAAATATCCAGATGCCTTACATCACAATATAACTAAGAGAATAATAAAACACAAGCCGTCTTATATCCTAATCTACCACCTAAATGCACAAAGTATTCAGCCGTGTTTTTTCCTACTGTACATATCAAGTGGGGTTGGTGGAGGATTAGTGCCCCTCCCTGTAAAACAATTAACTCTAAGCCCTTGGCCACCCTATCTGGGATACATGGCGTCTGGCAAGGAATGGATGAATGAATGAAAAACGTAAGTCCGGGGAGTAATTTCATATCCAACCATCAATTTTCCTGATCAACCTTCTACATGTAAGTAAAATTCAGCAGCTTTTTATCCAAACGTACTTAAACCCAATTAAAAGTAAAAAAAAAAAATGTCCTTTATAGCATTTATCTAAAATGTTCAGTATCTAATTAACTTTACTTATTGTTGAGACATTATGACAGATGTATATGAGTGGTGTAAAGAAACACGAGTCTGAGACAGAAGTTTATTCCTGATCAGTTTCTCACAGAGGCTTCTTCAGACTGACCCAAGGGAAAGTTCAATCCTCTGGAGAAGCCTCTGTGCGAAACTAGTCAGGAACAAACTTCTGTCTCAGACTCGTGTTTCTTTACGCCACTCATAAAATTTACTTAATATAATCAAAACTCAGCCTTCATACAGGCCACCGTGCATATATTCTAGTAAGAGTTATGAACACCTGGCCATCTTATATTTTAACGCGCCTGCGTCCAAATGAAGGTAATCAAATTTCGATGTCTTTAATATACCAGTAATGTTTCAAAAGGTCCACTAAGTCCGTCCTCCTGGAAGTAATCAAACCTCAGCCGCCTTATCTCCCAGCGTCCATAGTTCCTGCTAACAGTAATCAAAACCCAACCGTGTCCTATATCCTAATGTACCTGAGTCTTGCCAACTGCAGGATGAAAGGGAATGGCAGCTCCATCCAAGAAACTCGTCAGAACATTTGCCTACCCTTGCCATCTGCCCGCCTGGTTCCAATCTGTGAGCGGCCCCGGAGTCAGTCATGTCAGAGGTGAGGGTGGGCGAGGCAGTGACTGGGAGTCTAATTAGTGAATGGGCAGGCTGGGTAGGGTGGGATGGGAAGGGCGCAGCGATGTATAGATGACGCTGGGCGGTGTGGGATGGCGGACGGTGGTGTGGGAGGGGAGTGGGGTTGGTACAGCGGTATACAGAGTTGGGTCGGTGTGAGTTGGGTGGGGTGGGTGGTTCCAACTATGCATAGGGCTTGGGTGGTGCGGGACGGGTGGGGTGGGGTTGGTAAAATGATATATAAATACAGCTGGATCAGTGTGGGATGGATGGAGTGATGTCTTATAAAGTGGGAGGGAGGTGATGAGAGCAGCGGCGTTATGCGGAAGAGTGTGAGGTGAGTAAACAAATAGGGTGTGTGAGAGGTAATGAGAGGAAGGGTGTTTAGGATGAGTATGAGATGGGGAGAGAAATCCTGCATTCAGCAGGATCGAGAGGGATAAGAAAAGCAGTGAGGTGTCTTGGTGTGGAATATGAGTTTGGTAAAATAAGATGTGAGGAAGAATAAAATATGAAGGTGTAATGTAATCAATGTGTTGGGATTAGGAACAGAGAAGAGTAGGTTGATATGGAAAGAGGAAAGAATTGTGGGACGAGGAATTGGGTGAGCTGCAGTAAGGAACAGAGAAAGTTGAGACGGGACAAAGAAAGGGGGAAGAGTGATGTAGGAAGGTGCAGGGTGAGGTGATGTGTATCAGGAGTAGGGTGGCGTAAGATGAGAAGCAAAGTGTGGCGAGCATGGAGCAGGGTGAGGCGGAAAGTGGAAGAGGTGGTGGGAGACGAGGAGGTAACAGAGGACGCAACAAGGCCAAAAATATCAGGACGAGATAGGGAGGAACAGGATGTGAGAGGGGAGAGAATGAGATAAGGGTTGGGTGGAGAAAGGCTTGGATTCACAGAGTAGGGTGGAATAATGTAATACGGGGTAGGGTGGGATGGGAAGAATATTACTTAGAGTAATGCCTATGCATTACTCGAAGGTCATTAACCAAGATACTCATTGCTGGTGAAACTCTAATCTTACCCCAGACTATTACATGTTGCCATCGATATTACAATCCAAGTTCGTATTTCACATACAGATACGAAGAGACTAGGGTAAACAAGACCTTGTCTGAAAGTCTCATGTCTGTCTCGCGAATTTCACCCGGCCCTCTAGGATGAAGGGTTGGATGGCTGAAGACAAAATTAAGAGGAATGGGGGGGGGGGAACTGAGAGCAAAGGGGATCAGATTATGTGAGGAGCATATAGGAGAGAGAGAGGAGAGATGCGTTCAAGGAAGAGGAACAGAAGATGAGATATAAAGCTGTAGTGGGGTTCCTGGGCCGTGGATGGAAAAAGATGATTCAGTCCCAGAAACCTGTCTAGGTGGCCGTGATTCAGGCGGGTGGGTACGAATGTTGTTCAAGCCCTACTGGCGACAGTGTTGTGACCGTACTGAATTAACTGGGGACTATTCTTGTGCAGTGAAGATCCATGGCATCTCTTCATTATCGACTGACTTTAGCAAGGCTAGGCAATATAGTTTTTGTCAGTGGTTACGTGTGTGTGTGTGTGTGTGTGTGTGTGTGTGTGTGTGTGTGTGTGTGTGTGTGTGTGTGTGTTACCAAAATATCTCGAAAGTTTGTGGACGAATTTTCACTAAAGCTTTAAGGAATAGCAACTATGTGGATGGGAAGAAGTGATTAACTTTTGGTGAGGATTTGAGCAATGACGACCGAATGCCGGCCGCCATATATCAAATTGCATTTTGGCCGATAAATCAACAGATAGAAATATTTTCTTCAAATTAGGGTTGCAGCTGATTGAGGGCGATTAACACTCGGCCCCCAAACGCTCTTTTTCCGTCGTTATTAATATTATTTTGCGCTTCTGGCGTTACCCTGTTATTCACCATTAATGTCATTTCAATTACTCCTGACATGAGACGAATCGAATGTATGCAGCGAGAATATAATGCATAAATAGTCGTAGTTCCGTGTGCGTTTAACAGATATAGTTTTCACGTAAATTAACACAATAGTGTACCAATATCCTCGTACGTCATTTATGCCAAGCACAGTGATGAAAAAAAAAGTACTTATTGTATCACACAAGAGAATAATATACCATAGTAAATTATACAACACATACTACTACGGTTAGGTGGAAAGGAACATCCTAATCCATCGAGATATGTCTCAGTGTGACGTGTGTATGGGATGCTGGATCAGTGAAAAGGAGTCAGATTAGTTCCAGCGGTGTACCTCTCTCTCTCTCTCTCTCTCTCTCTCTCTCTCACGCGTGTCTGGGCGAGGACTAATGGCTAACATAAACACTTTAATCTCTTTCAGCACAGTTATTGCCGACAGAGATCAGCTCCTTTTAAGTTGAAGCAGTTCTCATGTCTTTTGCTTTTGTTTTAGACAATATATTGTAAAACTGAACACATAGAACGGTGACTCGTGTGTACGGTACTTTACTATTAGAGAATTAATATTTATAGTGGAAACACAGCCTGCACTGAGTGTTGATGTATACACAGAAACATAGTAGTGATATTCTACGCAATTCTCAGCAATTTTCTGGATAAAAGGAAGAGAGAGAGAGAGAGAGAGAGAGACAGACAGACAGACAGACAGACAGACAGACAGATACAGTCAGAAAGAAAGAGAGAGAGAGAGAGAGAGAGAGAGAGAGAGAGAGAGAGAGAGAGAGAGCAAGTGAGACATGTGCAGGCTATCGTGGATTTTGCAACCTCCAAAGAAGTGATAAAAGGAATGTGGTAAATATTCTCACAGACACAATCATTCACTAATTTTCGGCCTTCCTCAGGCCATCATCAGGGACTAAAGTTTTCCTATATAGTCAGCAATGACATGATAAATAGAACAAACAAGGACATTACTGAAAAACTAAAACCAAGTAAAGAAAAACAACACTCCACCCAGTATAAAGTCCAAAGAGAAATGCCAAGAACCACTCAGAGTAGACCCAAGTAACTTACTCAAACCCCCAACTGAAACAAAACCAAATCAACCCATATATTGTAACTCAAACCCTGATGCAAACAAGCCAAAACCAGCTACCGGTATACATATATTCGAAAAAAAAAAATCCATCATGTATTATAAGCTACATTAATTTCAGGTCTATACTTTTCTATTAGTAATATTTCTCCTCGCAACGGACCACAAGAATTACTGAATTAAATTACCACCTGAAAAACATTATAATACAATTATAAGCTATATCTATCTACAGTATACGTATCTGTACATCTATCTATCTATCAATCTATCTATAATTACGTGTGTGTGTGTGTGTGTGTGTGTATACATATAATAATATACGCATATTCAATGTCTTACCTATTATTACCCAAATGTAAGATAGCTACCTAGTTAATGGTAATTATTAAAATCAGTTATAATTACATTAATTATCTAAAAGTCCACGATTTGAACTGCAGAAGATTGATAGTTTCATCAACAGAACCAAAGAAACAATTCTATCACCTGGCACAATATGGAATGAAACGCCTAGAATGTGATTACTACTGCACTGCATCCCACAAAAATAATATACTGCCACTACCACTACCACTGAGAGAGAGAGAAAAAAAAAAAGGAAGATAAATCGGTTTTGGATTTCCAATACGTATGACGAGTCTTTACAATTGCACTGACATGATGGCCGTCAGAAAAATTCCTCTTCCCCTGCACAGACTTTTCTCCAATCTCTCTCTCGCCCACTACAGTACCACCCCGTAATCCCTTTTCCACAGGGAAAGCATTCGTTCCTCTTCCCAAGGGAGGCTTGTGCGAGAGGCAGAAACTTTTACCTCAGCAGCACATATTACTTACCCTTTACGTACACTGACGTTCTTATTTAATGCTAGCTGCCTTCACACGAAATTATTAATCTTATAAGCTTCTTCTCTAAATGATGGAGCTAACCATTTTTATTCATCCTCTTCCACTTCCTGCAAACAACTGTTCCACTCCACCCTCTTCTTTTTCATCGTGTTTCACCCCCTTAACTTGCTATCTCATCCCTGTTCCCCATCCTGCGCGGCTGTTAACCTTACTCCTTAAGGATTCGCTGCTTAAAGCGATATCAACTATTAATGCACTTCAAGAGATAACTTGAATTATGTGTGACGAAAAACGAATGTGCAGATTAACAGCACTCATTCATAACCACCTGAAAATGTGCATAATCATTATTAGAATTACTCCTTGTATCTGTACACAAATTGAGCCTCACCATAAGTGCTTTAGGTTGACTTTAATAAATATACAAACACATAAACATTCAGTCGTGTATGACATCTGAGCAAGTTAAAACTTCATGTGTATTTTCATTTATGGTGTGCCTCATCCGCAAGACCCTCCCACCACATATCCTCTCGCCCTTCCCTAGCCTAATTAGTTTCACTTCTTGTGTTTTACTGATACTAGTGGTTTCCACATTAAAGTACGATTATGGTATCTGCTGTCCTAAACTGAACACTGAAGTTGGTTCCTGTGAAAATATAAAATACTCGACTAAAAGCTTAGAAAGAAAGCGTCTTAGTCTACTTGTATTATTTTCATCCAGTAACTGAATTAGTTTAGTTTACATCCCACTAACAGTCACGGGGAGACTGTGGAAGGAGACACTGACACAATGACAACAGATGAAGAATGTGATCGCAAAGTACAGGTTTCTAGGAAAACGCAGAATTTCAGCATCATCATATTCATTTCACCCCCAAGATGTATGTCCTAGGAAAAAAAAAAAAACATAATTGTACAAGAGAGCACTTATGTGAAATATGTTATCTGCTGAACCGTACCTGCTTGTCACGGGGTTTTTATAATATCACGGTAATTTTGAAATAAATGGTTAAATATTATTTAAATTGATAATATTCAATAATATTGAAGAGCAGAGACAATGGTTGTCTTGCTACATCAAGCAACGATTACTTTACGTTGGCTTAGCACGATTCTCTGAGAACGAGAATTTATAAACTTCCTCAACAGTACACAGCAGAGACTAATTACTCACAATTGCTGACTTACTGTACTGTTAGCCTCTGGAGAAAGTTACATCACCCCTGACAATAAATAACTAATACTAATAATAATAACATCAGGTTCTTGCTGATGCATTAACTCCTGGCACAACGGATTTTAAGTTAATACAAGACTGGTCTAAGTACCAGTTATGAATAGTAAACGTTTATGCAAGCTAGGAGCTATATGGGAAATAAGCTTAATTATGGAGAAATGAAACAAGATTTTTACTCTACATTAAGCTCAAGAAATAGAACTGTTAAATTTATTAATCACAAAAATAAATTCAACATTACATTTCAAATCAAATCAATGAGACGCACTCGCTCACTCACACAGAAGCTAAATACTTACGCCTAGGAAAAACACCTTAACTAAGCTCTTAAAACTACAAAATACACAAAAGAAATACCAGTCGATGAATACTATGTATCACCACTAAGGTGGGAGTACCGGGATTAACTGTACTAATGGAGCTTGGGGTGCTAGCTGACCTCTCCACTTCTGAGCACAGACCCTTTCTCCGTCACAGCAAACACAAGACTGAATTCAAATACATTGAATGGGCAGGACGCAAGGCGTGGCTAACGGTTGAGGGAAGCAGAGGCAAACGACAAAGAAACAATTGTATCGCTCAGCAGCGCACTTAGTGACGTGCATTAAATCGGTCACTTTTTGAAAACGGTGACGAATTATTTGAAAAGTATACCCCGGAATGGAGAGAGAAACGGTTAACTGAGCGATACACAGTGAGTTCTCCACTAATAGTTCGTGGCTTCTCACAAAAAGGAAATGTCGCGAATTGATTCGTGACATTACGCCCCATGAAAATTAAATCTTTCTTCCTTCAGAAGAAAGATTTCAATATACATACATATAAATC
Organism: Coenobita brevimanus; assembly: GCF_032717465.1. Taxonomy (NCBI): domain Eukaryota; kingdom Metazoa; phylum Arthropoda; class Malacostraca; order Decapoda; family Coenobitidae; genus Coenobita; species Coenobita brevimanus. The sequence goes on along the minus strand of NC_137023.1, from coordinate 6,873,938 downwards.
CTAACTCAGTCACACAAGATTCACACTGTGGTGTGTGTGCTATCCTGCTACAGGAGAAAGTCGCAGTCGTCAGTGAGCGAAAAAACCTCGTATTTACGTTAATAGAAGCAAGCTTGAGGGAAAAACTCCGTGACGACGGTGAAAATCCTGTACTCAGGTCAAACTGAGCGAAAATTCGCTACATTTACACTGACAACTAATTGTTGTGTAGCGTGGTGTATGTAATACACGGTGTAGGTGTGACAGTTGTAGTGTAACTGTACCTACGTGTAAAATGACACAGTAAATAATATGGCGACGACGAAGGCAGAGGAGAAGAGGCTGCAGCGTGCGGCAGACGATCAGCTGGCCCGCACAGCAAAACTGCTACACCCATTGCTGAACCTGCAAAACCAATTAAGGTGGAGCATCAAAAGTGTCAATGAGACAAAATTCTTATTATGTTACAATTACTCTCTCTGGCTAGCAGTCAGTACATGCTATGAAAAGTACACTCGAGGTCGCCATTAATTATAGCACACGATTATGCTCGGCGAGTTGAGAATCCTTGTGCAAACTTGGGTCTTCCATAGCCTCAAACTGCACACGGGTCCTCAACCTGTGCCCTAACCTACAGTACTTATATTAGTATTGGAGAGCTGAGAATCCTTGCAAACTTGGGTCTTCCATAGCCTCAAGTCGCCTCTGCGGAGTTCTCTCTCGAACTTCCCCCTTAACCTACAGTACTTCTATTAGTACCGGGAAGCTGAGAATCCTTATGCAAACTTGGGTCTTCCATAGCCTCAAGTCGCCACTGCGGAGTTCTCTCTCGAACTTCCCCCTTAACCTACAGTACTTCTATTAGTACCGGGAAGCTGAGAATCCTTGTGCAAACTTGGGTCTTCCATAGCCTCAAGTCGCCTCTCAACTTCCCCCTTAACTTACGGTACATAATATGTATGTACAGGCCCTGGACATAATGTGTCCTGTGGGGCCAATGGGCGAGACGTCAGGTCTGCACCCACTTCACCACTACCCTGTCTCTCAACTGACTCAGAGATTACAGGTGTAGTTACAAATGGCACAGGAAGGGCATGTCCCTGATTAGTGGTGATACTTTGGCACACACTGCAAGAACGGACAGAATTATCTATGTCCCGTCCCATCCCTGGCCAGAAAAAGTCAGCTCGGATACGGCCCTGGGTCTTCCTTTTGCCCATGTGACCTCCTGAGGCTGAACAATGACCCCATTGTAACACTGCTAGGCGGTACTTGGCGGGAACGACAAACTGCAGTCGAACCTCGCCCTCGGGTGTTCGTGACTCACGGTAGAGCCGTCCTTGTTTGCGAAGGAACTTGGCTCGACCTCCCCGTGAATACTTAATCACTCGACCCTTTTGTTTATTCCGCACGGCAGCAAGTGTCGGGTCAGAATGTTGTTCTTGTACAACAAGTTGACTGCACATCAGATCTTGCGGCGATTCAATGATCACTGGGGTGACACAGTCTGGAGCCTCAGTCATGGCTCGTGTCACCGCAGCAGCCGAAGTCTGAGTAGCGCCATCGGAGCAACTATCCTTGACTCCATTAATATTGCCTACTATTAAGTCAAATAGAGGCTCTGGCATGACAACTGCAAGTGTTATACCAGTATAAAATGGAGATGCCACCTGGATACATGCCTCAGGGAACAATCTCACTGATCCATCAATAAGGCTTACATGGATCTGTCGACCTGTATACTGCTCAGGCCGAACTAGACTCTGCTTGACAGAGCAACCTGAGGAACCATTGTCTCTCAGGACCTTCACAGGAATGTCTCCCACAAACCCTGGCTGAACAAGGAAGGTACTGTCACCTGTGGGAGGGCCTGTGGAGGAAGCAGCTAGCCACTCATGAGGCTGCTGAATTGATGTGGCAAACATTGTGCCTTGAAGGTTATATTGGGAGATGGAACATTGGCCATCTGTGGAGGGGGGTTCACTGTCACTGTGGGACTAGTGAACTGTGGGGAAGTACCCACACTGGTAGGGACGTGACCACCAGGCTGCTGCTGAGGAATGAAGGCTGCATTCGCTTCCTGCCTCTTTTGAGCTAGTGGTGAAAAAGTTTGTCTCGACGGTTGGTTGCGTGGCTGATACTGCTGCTGGTTAGGGTACTTGTTGTATCTTTTCCACTCAGGTTTCTGAGTGTTTTGCCCCTGGTCCTTCCACTGCGGTTTTGGACCTTGGCCATTACTCTGAGAATGGCCTTGTTGCTGGGATTCAGTCTGAGACGGCTTCCCAGACTTGGCAGTATCTTTTCTGCTCCAGGTGTTTTGCTTACGAGCTTGATACCCGTATGCAGTAAAGAATGCGTCAGCCTTCTCTGCCATTTGGCTGGCATCTTTCACCTGGCAGATCTTAAGCTGTGCTATGAGCTCAGCAGGCCACGACCTCTCTAGCTGTGTTCGCAGCATAAGGTCAATTATCCCCTCACGCGTGGAAGGAGTTTCATCTTTCTCCATCCACTCATTTAAGTAAGCTGTGAGACGATCAAGGAACTGAACAGCTGTCTCCTTGTCTTGGAGACGAGCTCGCATGAACTGAACTTTGGCGTCGTCTACTGTGAGACCATACGCCTTAATGAGTGCAGCTTTCATCATCTCATATGTGAGATTGTCTCCACGAATTCTGTGGAGAATATCGAGGGCAGGGCCATCAAATAAACTAAGAAATTGGATCCGTTTAGCTGCCTCATCCAGTTGATATAAGTCTGCCATGTCCTCAAAACGAGCAATGTACGGCTCGATTCGCTCGCTTTCCTTGTATAAAGGAAGCTTGATGCGTGGGGTCGCCAGGACATGTGCAGGGGGAACCCTCGTGGAGCTTGGACCAACTGCACCAGACGTGTCTGAAGCCAAGGAATCTCGCTTGAGCTTCAGCACTTCAAGTTCATGTCTCTCGCGTGCTTCTCGCTCAGCACGTTCGTGTTCTCGTTCTCTGTCTCGTTCCTCACGCTGTTCTCGCTCATGTTCTAAGTCGAGTTCGCGCTGTTTTTGCTCGTACTCGCGCTCCTTTTCACGCTGCTCTTGTTCATATGCACGCTCTCTTTCACGTTGTTCGCACTGTTCTCGCTCGTATTCGCGCTGTTCTCGCTCGTATTCGCGCTGAATCTTACGCTCTTCACGGGCATCATTCTCGCGCTGCTGCTCCTGATTATGCCGTGAGAGTATATACTCTTTAATTTCGGTTGGGTCCGAAAGACCCATATCTTTGGCTTCCTGTAAAAATACAGTAGTAGCCATGGCGCTAATTTATTAAGCAAACCGAAATTGAGTACTGACTACTTAGCGACGAATACTAATAAACACAAGTAAAGAATACAGACACAAGCTAGTGGTGACCAGTCTTATCCAGTTAACTGGTAAAGAATAAATAAAAATGTAAATGACTGGGAAGACTCAATAATAAACAGAATGGTACGGCGACTTCCCAGGAGCGAATAAAATCGTCTGGCGTTACCAAGAATAAACTAGAGTTAAGTACTCTATGGATTGATAAAGCAAAATTCACTTGCTAAATTAAGGGTAAACACCAGCAAGCTTGTGCCTATAAACTTTAATGATAAATACCTAAATATGAATGAGTGAGCACTATCTCGTGAATAGCTTTAGAGCTAGGAGTTAATATCCTGGAATGAGGTCGCCAATTGTCACGGGGTTTTTATATTATCACGGTAATTTTGAAATAAATGGTTAAATATTATTTAAATTGATAATATTCAATAATATTGAAGAGCAGAGACAATGGTTGTCTTGCTACATCAAGCAACGATTACTTTACGTTGGCTTAGCACGATTCTCTGAGAACGAGAATTTATAAACTTCCTCAACAGTACACAGCAGAGACTAATTACTCACAATTGCTGACTTACTGTACTGTTAGCCTCTGGAGAAAGTTACATCACCCCTGACAATAAATAACTAATACTAATAATAATAACATCAGGTTCTTGCTGATGCATTAACTCCTGGCACAACGGATTTTAAGTTAATACAAGACTGGTCTAAGTACCAGTTATGAATAGTAAACGTTTATGCAAGCTAGGAGCTATATGGGAAATAAGCTTAATTATGGAGAAATGAAACAAGATTTTTACTCTACATTAAGCTCAAGAAATAGAACTGTTAAATTTATTAATCACAAAAATAAATTCAACATTACATTTCAAATCAAATCAATGAGACGCACTCGCTCACTCACACAGAAGCTAAATACTTACGCCTAGGAAAAACACCTTAACTAAGCTCTTAAAACTACAAAATACACAAAAGAAATACCAGTCGATGAATACTATGTATCACCACTAAGGTGGGAGTACCGGGATTAACTGTACTAATGGAGCTTGGGGTGCTAGCTGACCTCTCCACTTCTGAGCACAGACCCTTTCTCCGTCACAGCAAACACAAGACTGAATTCAAATACATTGAATGGGCAGGACGCAAGGCGTGGCTAACGGTTGAGGGAAGCAGAGGCAAACGACAAAGAAACAATTGTATCGCTCAGCAGCGCACTTAGTGACGTGCATTAAATCGGTCACTTTTTGAAAACGGTGACGAATTATTTGAAAAGTATACCCCGGAATGGAGAGAGAAACGGTTAACTGAGCGATACACAGTGAGTTCTCCACTAATAGTTCGTGGCTTCTCACAAAAAGGAAATGTCGCAAATTGATTCGTGACACTGCTCTTCGATGCGAGAGTGACAGCCAGCATGAACCTTTCCCTACGCTGGTCAAGTGAGAATAGAAAGGGGTTTTGCCAGATTATCCGTTCAAGCGAAACAAAAATACCCTCAGCAGGATCCTCTTGTTTTTAAATTAGTCCATTTCTACTCGTATAAGGTTCGGTATGACGCAGCTTGACTGTTCTAGTTTGTGTGATAGTCCTTTTGTGTCCTCTTCAGCTTAACGTTTCTCAGGTTTTCTCAGTTGCTTAATGTTCTCATGCTGTATCTTTTCACAGAAGCCTGAAACGTTCACTATTTCGTATCCTCTGCTTCAGCCAACACTATATCATCAGAGAAATTACCAATATGCCGGGAATCGAACCCGGGACTCTCAGGTGAGAGCCAGGCAGCATACCACTACACCACGACCAGGTAAAAGTTTACTGTGTAAAAAATACAGGTTCTCTCTTCATTCTGACTTGCCGTAAGTGTTTGGGATAGATTAAAAGCATCTACTTGCCCGAGTGCCAGGGGATTAACTCACCCTCTTCAGGCCCACAGTGGGGGCGGAGGGACGTTGGTTACAAGATTGTGACAACGTGAGTTCACTTTTACCTGGTCGTGGTGTAGTGGTATGCTGCCTGGCTCTCACCTGAGAGTCCCGGGTTCGATTCCCGGCATATTGGTAATTTCTCTGATGATTTTTCCTGTGTAAAAAATGCAGGTTCTCTCTTCAACACTATATCAGTTTTCTTACTCCTGCCTTCCACAGAATGATATATAAGAAGGAATTTACACAACTGCATTATCGGTAACTGGGAGTGGAGGATGAAAAACTGAGGCTGGTGTATTTACCCAGGTGGCAAGAAGTTAACTCCACCATATTGCTACTGTTTCAGGATTAAATGAAACAAAAGCATTCGGGAATCTAATGCTAATCGCCCGCCAAAGTATGTTCTGGGCTAAGGTTCAAGTTACCTACAAACCAAATTTGGGGAAAATTAGCAAACCTCTTCCGAACTCAATCACCGTGTTTCAAAAAAAGCCAATCAGTATCTGGAAAATCTATGGCGGCTTGCATTCCGTCGTCTTTGACCAAAGCCTCACCAAAAGCAACAGGCTTTGTACGTCCACAAAGTTTCTAATTCCTGAAGGTTTGGTGAAAATTCGTCCACAACTTTTCGAGATATTTTGGCAACACACACACACACACACACACACACACACACACACACACACACACACACACACAAATAAATAAATAAATAAATATTGCCTACCCTTGCTAGAGGCGGGCAATATTAATGCAGAGTAGCCCTCACCGATTTAGAGATTTCGCAAATTGCACGGCAGGATTATCAGTACCTGTGGAAAATGACTGACCATCATGTGCACTTGCAAAATGAATAAGAAAAAAACATTTAGAGAGTGCAGCAGTGGTGATGAAGCATGGTAATAAAAATGTTGGAGAATAATCATGAAGACGTGATAAACCGAAGAACCTTCTCTGCTTCTAAACTACTGTTTATGGTCGGATTTGACACTATGCTTCAGAACACATGAGGAACCTGCTCAGCACGATAGGTGCACACTGACAGGCTGAATGGGCCTTAAGGCCGAAATTTTGACACAGTCATGTGTCCTTGACTTTTCACTAATGATCTCATAATCGAATCAGGTCATCATTACATCATGAACCTTGACTCTTTTACTAAATTCGGTTCAAATCAGATCAAAGTGTTTAAGCTGACCTAATCATCTGACACTGACCTTTGATTTAATCTGTTCAAAATAAAGTAACTACGTCCTCGCCTAACCATAAACCCTTCCACCTTGATTGATTCATATAAAATAGAGACTTTTTGAGTTACACAGCCGAATATTTTACAAGTCCTGCGACCTTTTCCTTTAGCCGATTGTTCTCAAAATTGAAACTCTTCACCGTTCCCTGTCCCACCGCCTCTCCACCAAGTCTAGTCAAAATCAGATTATGATTATAACTCTTTGAGCTGACCATGCTCTTGTCATTATGACCAGTATATTATTTGACCCAAAATTGATCATTTGTCACTTTTATTGCCCGTCCCCGTCCCGGAGGGGCTTGGAGAAGGGTACTGTTTTCACTAGGTTTGTCTGTCTGATAGTTTGTCTGTCTGTCTGTTTGTCTGTTAACAACTTTATGCAAAACCTACCCGAGCGATTTTGACTAAAATTACAGGGATGGGGGTCTATGACCTTCTGATCACCTTATTGAAGTTTGGGTTAAATTGGGCTTAGGCCGAGGCTGTAGGCACAATGTAAAATGTAAAAATCGTTTTTTTGCCATGACTCCTTTCAAATTCGTCATATCGGCATGAAACCAAAACCTACAGGTGCATCTTTCAAATCTGTATTCTATAACATGGTTCATTAGCCTACATCAGGGGGATCACCCCCGGTCAGCGGTAAGGGGTCAGTGTCACGTGGGTCTGGCCTAAAATTTCAAATGAGCATAATATCGTACATTTTCACCCAATTTGCTCCAAATCTGACATGTGACATCTCTGACTAGATATCCTGTTGTGTTTGTACGTCATCACTAAAATGACTGCTGGGGACGGATTTGCTGTGCCCGGCACCGCTTCTTGTTAAAACTGAGAGGAATTGTGCAAAACATGATTTTAAAATCTGCAATATATCTAGAGATATTTCATATATTTCGTTATATAAGGATGACACATTGACAAACGATGCAAGATTCATTGCTCCTGGTAATCACCAAACACTGAATACACAATTATTTCCTTTTTATATATTCGCCGTAGTGTCACTGTCGCTGGTCCTTACGTTTATTCACCTCGCTACAGATCTGTTCTGATCAAGCCCATGAAGCAGTGTGCCAAAAATAAGTTCTGTTGATACTTTTTTTTTTTTTTAGATGCGATTTCTGGGAAACAATTCCTAAAAAATATTTGTGTAATGCTCCAATATGGCACACAAAATGATACACGTCAATAAATCAGGCGAGCATTATGTTTTAGTAATCAGGTTCTGATGTCATGTGTAAAATCGCATTTGTTTTGGTCCAGTGGTTGCAGAGAAATTGAATGTAGGATGGGGAAGCCATAAATGGGTGAGGTGGCTGGATGAGGTTACGTTGGTGACGACTTGCGAGGCAGGACGGGGACAAAACACCCAGTGATGAGCATTGGCACCGTATTCTAAGAGGTTTTGGAGATTTCGTAATATCTTTTCTTTAGAGATTTATTCTGTACGATACTGCTCTATATCCTCTTCATTGCTACTGTTGCTAACACTGATGCCTTTACACCTACTAAAATAACACACTAGAGGATTTTAAGTTAAAAGTGGCAACACAAATAGCTGAGGAAGAGGAGCCATGAGGCATCCTATGCTACCTATAACGCGGTCATTGCAGTGTGGATGGGAAGGGTGTGGTGAAGGATTAGGCTAACCCCTTGAAAACAATAACTCATTCATAATTTTATGCTATTCATTTTAGGTGGAATTTATTCAGGCCAAGGGAGACTTTTATAACCAGACTGGTTAACTACTGCCTTCATTAACCTCTACACTACCAGGGGTTGCCTCAAGTTGAATAAAACAGGATGGGCGTAGCACGAATAAACAAGACTGTAATTAGTGCTAATATGTCTTACAATGGTGATTTAATTACATATACTAAAAGAACGTAACACTTGATGCAAGAACAAGAAAGTAAACGCATATCACTCTCCTGTATGAAAACGTCGGTAACATAATGTTTCTTATTCACATTTTCAAAGTAGAGTTTCACCCAAGCCAACACCCTGGCACGGAAGTTAGACTCACTTTCAACATGGAGGTAATCTCTCCCCTGTTCTCAGTCCGGCTGGACTATGCTGGCGAGCCGAGTATTTCAACTCAGAGGCCGTACCAGCCGTGCCTGACTCCCTTGACGTCCCCGGTATTAATCTGGCCGGCGTGGGGGACGTATGTAAAGTGTGAGAATTGTAGAGGGGCCAGTGACCCAGCTGTGGGTCAGGTGGAATATACAGTAGGGTCACTGATCCAAATGCTAATCAGGTATCTAACGCTACTTATAAATGTCTTTGATATAGCTTTAGCCATTAAACGACAACACTGTAGTAACATTCCGAGGACAAGCTCCCTCCAGATGGTTATGTTGATTCTAAAGAAACCATTTGGATTAATGAGGTGAGAAAATCCCCATTAAACACTTTACAGCCAGCTTTCTTTCCCTAAGCTGAATGAAATGATATGAAGGTAGCCAGAGTGAAATGTAAAATATGTTCCCAGGTTAAAGGGATGTACTGGATGTTGGCTACAAGTATAATGTGGTTATTTAACACACTGCATATGAATACAAACCCGAGTAAATAAGTATAGGGATATGAAGAATATTTTAAAAGGTCAATAACACCGCATATACACAAGCTGCTACACTTTAAGCTTCCATCTGCATTACGCTACACATAGTTCTGCATCTTTGAAGGTGGCAAGAACGATTGAAAGTTACAGGCTAAAATACGGCCCAATCTCGCTCGGAAATATAAGTTACATAACACTGAGGAAAGTCACCCCAAACCTGAGACCAAAGTAATGCCGAATCTTACCAAAATTATCAAGGTCCTTTACGTTCATCAACACTCCGTTCTCAGCTGGAAAAGAAACAAAATAATTGTACACATATTCTGAAATAATTCTGAATCCGACGATGCAATGGATAAGAGACCATTTTAATATAGTGTAGGAAGAGGTAGGGGATGGTGGGAAGGAGTGAAGTAGAGGTACAAGGGAAAAATATGGGGGGATGAGGGAAGGGAGATGTGAGGGAAGTTATGTGGGCATCAGCAACGTTATACAGTGGCATGTGAGTGTATGGCACGCGGAAAGACTGCTGCGACTCAGCGAATAGACTGTCAGGTCAGTGCCCAAAGTCCTAAACAATACATCCCAAAAGGGGAATTAAGAGATAAAGCACCGGCGCCCACCAACTGTTCAAAGGAACGAGCATCTGACCCTGTCCTTTGATCCTGACCTTCGACCATTCGCTCTAAAAATCGAATCACTTCAGTCTTGTTCCACTGTTAGCCCTGCCACTAAGTTTGGTACAAACCGGACCAAAGTAAACTGAAATTATACATACTTACAGATGTTAGTCTTGTTGATCAATACCAGTCATTCTTACTAAGCAGACCCATCAACCTCAGGCAAGCACCCACTCCTGCAGGACCGACCCGTTCAGTGAACCAATGTTTTTAGTTGACAGCACTTCGCGACAGCAAGGTGCGGAGAGAAATGTGGAAAGTTTGGTTCCTGAATGGATGCCGCATTTGTGTTTCTGCATCCAGTTACCAGGAGAACCACCACAAAAGCCTTTGCTCCACCCCTGTTTTTTGCGGGGGGCGAGGGGTTATATGGCTGCCACCAGGCATTGTAAATGGTTTCCTGGGTTGCAGGAAATCATTAAATACATGTATATGGATAATACCCACCAAGAAAATATATACACCAAATTGCCTGAACGTGTTAAGAGTGCCAAACTTGCATCCTAGGAGTACGGTAATTTATTTGTTGCATCCACAGACCGGAGAATGTAATTTACAGCTCTACTCCTTTCATGCTTGAAGTTAACTATCACAGAGAAAGTGAAATATTTGCATGCTTTGGTAAATCATTTATTAAGAGCCTTCTTTCACCAAATATCAAGTTTGTGATACTGGAGATGAGCGACCAGAACTCCAGCACAAACGTGTGTGTGTGTGTGTGTGTGTGTGTGTGTGTGTGTGTGTGTGTGTGTGTGTGTGTGTGTGTGTGTGTGTGTGTGTGTGTGATTTAATTAAGACTGCATGAATGTAGTCATTCTGCAAGCACAGTCTAAACTTTCCACAATACAAACAACCTATGGGGTCAGCAGAAAATTCTGAGTCTCATAATTTGTAAAACTTCATCAAGACGATGAATGTTTCTCTTCTCAGTCCATGGATCGACTCAGAATAACCCATGAATTAAAAGTAGCTAAATGTAACTGACGATTACTTTTATATACTGAAAGGCTCAGGGTAGTCACCTTAATACGAAAATTACGCAGCAATTCGAACATTTTGGACAATTATTCTAGCTAAAATCTTGTTCGCAGAAAGTACCCATATCTACATGAAAAATCAGCGTTGCTTAAACAGCATGTTTTCTACCATTGCCCAATCGATTTCTTCTCCTGTGCTAAGCTTAAATACGGTATATTCTCTTCCATCTGTTCTTTACACTTCATTTTCTTACACTTTCCTCACTTTTCTCTCCCAGTGACTCAATCGTCATATCCCATTAGTTAACCTTTAAAAATCGAATCACAGTCTCTTGACAAAGCTGACACGTTCAAGCTAAGGTGGATTTTTAATTCAGTGTTTCATTACTTCCTGGATTGCTGTAAGAAAATATTTTCCGCCTGAAATGGCTGCTCGCATCGATTAAACTGTAAATAAAGCAGTCAAGAGTGAAGGCCGGAATGTACATGTTTGGCCAAGGTTACCGTGCTTCCTGCTGTTACCCCACCAATTTCGTTGCTGGCCTCGGCGCGTTGGAGCCGTCCAGGTGAAGAGGAAGAACAGACAGTTGTTGTGGAATTCCTAAATGAACTGTCAGACGCTCACGCTCTCTCTCTCCAGCACTGAAGTTTGCCACGCCGGTTCACATAGCTAATCTGCATACGGAGAATTACTCATAAATTTAGTGTAAGCTCGTCCAAGACACAAACATCTTCATGCTCTAATAACAGCAGGAGGGAAGTAGTATTATTTAATAGAGGAGGGGAGGGAGGGGGTGTTAAAGAAGAGATGACAACTCTAAGAAGCGGTAGAGTGCATTTTGAGATTTCCCTCTTCTGAATGGAGTTTTTTAATAGCTACTGTAGTAAATTATACGTTTTAAAAGTATTTGTTAAAACAGTATTTCTGCATTAAATTATATGCGATAAATTGTTATCTTTTTTAATGCAAAGAAGAAGGAACCAAAGGCCAGAAGCCCGCAATAATTGTTTCCTTCAAGGAAAAAATAAAGACAGCCAAATTCAAGATTCGTTCATTTCGAGATGCCTAGACACATTGCGTTTAAGACTGGAGGTCACGGGCAGAAGGAAATATAAACAGAGGAACACAATTCCGGAACGGACCTTATTTTTACTGAGTATGTAATGGGGCAATTCTTTTACAAAAATGTAAGCCTTAACTACAGTTGTTCCTTAATACTTAGCTTGAAATAATTTGCTGTATTGATGGTAGGCAGTTTATGCACCTAACTAAAACAAGGAGAAAGACATAACCTAGAAAATGCGTGAAAGGGATGAGAAGGAGAAGGTGGAGGCTGGAGATACTCGAGTTTCCCCTCGAGTTTCCCATTGGATCCGCCACTAACTAATGGAAAATAACAAAACATTACTGCTAATCTGCCGTAATACGATGCTTCAGTAAAAACTTCACGAGTTAACGTTATCACACGAACAGGAATTATAAAGCTTCCACTGGAATTACGAACATCTCCTGGGGCTCGATTTTCATGCTCAAATTGCCAAGTCAAAATCGTGTCTGGTTGATTTACGTGCAGAGTGCAATCGAGCAGAAACCAGTGTTGACACAGAGATTATAAAACAAATTCTTAATGAATAACCACTACGTCAGGTCCATCAGACTAGCTCCTCGACCCTATTTGCTTCCAGTACTTGTGTCTCTTTCCTCTGCTGCCATCTTTAAGTACTGACTAGTGCCCTTTATCTTGTAGTTCCACATTTCTGTATCCTTCCCACGCCACTTTACCCTATGGCGTATCCACTTCTGTGTCTATATCCTGTCAGCCTCGACTCCACGTTTCTGGCAAGTATATTTGATACTCAGTACCTCTCCCCATCTGCAGTTGTTTGTTATACACATTCCTGTCCTACAACTCTCAACACTTTCCTTATCACCTGTTATTTTAATATATTGTTATATATTTATACCGGTCTTCACTTCCACATAACTCCATGCTACTTCATTTTCCATCTCCTTAACATTCTGAAGGTAAAATATTGTGATATTATATTATCATTGCACATGCAGGCTATTTCTGCGTCACAGATTCTCAATCATTGCCCATACTGCCAACGAACGCATTATTTACTCTCACATGCCACACCGTAAAACAGCAAAATCAGGCAGTAATGAGGCTTTTACCATCTACCCTACATAAAAGAGTCAACGTGTTTGAAAGCCTCGGAATCAGTACATGCTGGATGCTGAAAGCACTAAAAGCTGTGCTGACTCATTCATGGTAAAATACAGCGATGTCCTGTTTTCACAAAAAGCTTTTAGTGATGGAAGAGCTTCCAACAATTTTTATGCTCGCTCGCAAAGTGGACAGCAACAACAAAGTTCAACGAATACCAATAGGCTACCGGTACGTGATTTTCTCTTCCCATTTTAATGCTCGTCTACCTGTTCAATATATTAATTCCGGTAAATGTAAAGATTTTACCGTTACAGTTTCCACTGTCGTCTTTCAATGGATATTGTTTTTAACCTGTTTACTGGGGCGTCACCCTCAAGCTGAATATACTGTGTGTCGGAACATTATAAACATTTCTTGGTAAGAGCCGTATCGACATACTAAGAGGGTGATACCTCAACACTCTGCTGCTCGTGACAAATTTCGAATGGACTAATTAATACATCGAAGTCTGACCACAGAAGGCCAGAGCAGGACCCATGGAGTAAGGAAGAATAAATAAAGATGAATCGAGGAAAATGCTTCATATTTCGCGTCGTCCAATATATCAGTAAAATAATTATTAATTCTTCACTTGTAGCTGTACCATTAGATATGCAACCCAGTATTTAGTCCATTAACCACTTCACTAGTAGGCATCATTCCCAAGTTGAATGAACTTGTATGGAGACAACAAGAATTAATACGGTAAAATAATGTCACCACTATGAAGTGAAAAAAAAAATGCTAAACACACACATGCCGTCTACCACAGGACAAAATTTAAATCATGAAAGGCATGCACCTCATCTCATTTTTAAACACTGAAGCAGAATAAATGTATACGAACAGTGAATGCGTAGCTCACTTCCTTCTGTTCTTCTTGTAGAACACTGTCTTCGTTTTTTTTTTTTTTACCTTGAAGGTAACAGTTACTGCGGGCTTCAAGCCTTTGATTCCTTCTTCGCTGAGAAAAAAAAATAACATTACATCGCATACAATTTAATGCTTCTGTGGGATGTTTGCAGATAATGCAAGAATAACAAAACTGATTTTGAGAACAATCAGTCAAAGGTCAAGGTCACAGACAGGCTAAATGTTGAGGCTACAAGGCAAAGTCAGCTCATATAATTTTGGTCTGAATCGAAATAGATTTCGTTTAAGTGTTAAGAGTCAGGCATAAAAGAATGGATTCAGTTAAGGGAACAATCAGATAAAAGGTCAAGGTCACAGGGCAAGGTCAAAGTTAGACTTATGTGCTTGTGTGTATACAAAATAATTAAAACTTTTTTTATCATATTTGGATTAAACTTTGTGGATGAGTTCAGGATCAGCCAAGAGGCTGACCTGCTTCTGGGAACAGGTCAACGGTCAAAGCTACATGACAAGGTTAACCTACAGCTTTTATCCCAAGCAAACCAAACTTTTTGGAAGGGTGTAGGTTAAAACATGGAAAAAAATATACGAATTTGAGAAACAATCAGGTAAATGCCAAGGTTACTGGGATAATTCAACTTAAACGGTTTTGATCTGATCTGAACAAAACTTGGTGGAGCGATTGAGAGTTAGGAAAGCTTGAAATAATTCTATTTTGAATGTAATATGCCTACGGTCAACGTTACAGGGTAAAGTCAACTATTAGGTCCCTAAACCAGTTGGTAGGCACGGATGTTACACTCGCCGAGTACTCCTTCTTTACTTATTAAAATTCTGCAACTTTCCAAACGACTATTGTCAGCTTAGAGGAGCTTTCAAACTTGGGTATTACATCTAGCATTCCCTTACTGCTTCATGAATCAGGTCCTCCCTAATAATCAACAGGTAGTACCCAGAATAAACCATCAGAATATGCCAACTTGCTAAATGAGTAAAGTTGTGATAAGCAAAATAAATCACTTACGAAAAAATGCTCTGAAGGACAATATCATTGTCAGCTAAGGAAGCTTTCTGGCACTTTGAGCGATATATTTTGCATATTGCAACTTGTTTTTCACTTACATATCCTTTATATCAATTTACGAGTACATCCATGAGTTACACATGGTTACACATAATTATATTAACATACACCAGATAGAGACACTGTATAGATAGATAGATACTTCAAAGGAAGAGGTGCTGAGGAAATTCGATAACAACGACAATACTGCCCTAAGTCGCATCTGCCAGCTAAAATCTTGCAATCAACGTAACACGAGGAACAAGTTTCATCTGTATGCAACGTCAACTTCCTCCCAAAACAGTAGTGCAGCGACACTGTATCTAGCCAGGGTGTGCCTTTATGACTGTGTGAGTAGCGCACTATGCATGTAAACACACACTCAGACTCTTCACTTGCTCCTTTGTATATATTTACCCACCCCTAACCTTGCTGCATTCCCTCAGCCTCTCTGCTGCTTCTTTTTTTGTGGCATGTCTCAATCTGTTCCCACCCTGTACCCTAGCGTGGCTGACTAAGAAACTCTCTCACTCTACGAACGCCACTGTCACTTTACAACTCCAGGTCCCTATTTCAGCTCTAGATGCAAACATAAAGTCTTGCCTGTTAAGACACTGACAAGGAATGCAGCCAACGCATGTCCCCCCATACCACAACACGTAGCCGCCTTCCCTCGCCTCCTCCCCTACTTCCTCTCCTTGTACGGTACTGTCTCCTCCTTGATGGATAATTCCAAGTTTGCTCAGAGTTACGAGAACAGTCCTGAAGTGCCTCTCTAATGTTTACAAGACAGACACAAGCCAGAGGAGCCGGTGTGATACCTACCGTCAATATTGTTAGAGGTGGAGGGTCTGTGTAACTCAGTGCCGTAGTAGAGCTAACAGGAGACTTCTTAGCACCTTCCTTCTACGATTTATTATTTATATTAGACTGATATTAATTTCATGATTTCGTTTTTAGTACTGACACAGTTTACACAGTAACTTGCAAGAGGATAAATAGTTATATCCAAACATATCGTTAAGGTAGTTGGGCAACAAAGCCTCCCATTCTACCTACAATTCGGTTAAGTGTTGCGGCACCACTGTGTGCCTAAGGGTGTTAATATCAATACTGCAGGGATGGGCCCGCCAAACTGCTGCCGCTAACACACGCAGAGTAAATCTATCCAAGTGACTATTTTAATCCCCGAATGCCAGGGTTCAACTCGTGAGACCTAGTATTGGAAACTAATATACAGCGTTGCCCATTGTATTCACAGTAGTTACTATTGCAATTCTACACTGTTTGGCGGAAGGAGCGGTGCCATAACACAGAACAACTCTAATGATTGGAATAACTCTATATTCCAGCTAACGCCAGACGATTTTATTCAGCTGTATCATTTAAACTTCAATACTGATATAGTTACCAACAACCGCTTGACCCGGAGACACGCACTGACACAAAACTTGACATAGACCTGCTCTGACATGCTTGGCATAATACAGGCGAAATTTCAGCTCATTCCACACAGCGGTATGACCTATACAGGGCTCACAATGTCCGGCGAAAAATCGGCCACAAAAGCGTGTGTGGCTCGCGCGCAACTGACTGTACATAATTATAATTTACGCCATTGTTGTCAGTTCGTCATCCCGCATCTTTTGATGTATGCACGTCGAAATCCGAGGGTGTCAAATGTGGACAGAAACACACATTTACAAAGCTTATTCGCGTAATATTACTGATAATTGTTTAAGTTATTCTCTTCCAGTTAATAGGAAACAATATTACTCGGCTAAGAGTGGGTCTATGAACCTGAGAATGGTAATACATCAACAGCACAATACACAAACCCTGATCCGACTTCAAAACACTTCTCCGTTCATAAATAATCCACAGCAGTACGTAAAGATATGCATGCGTTAAAAGTGTATTTGCTGCAGTGTGTTTTGCAATGTTCTCACATATTTTAACATTCTTGCTAATGAAGAAAATTAGAAAATGATATAATGATAATTACTGAGTACTCATTCACCATCATCGTCATCATCATGAACGACAATATGTTTTGAGCTCCAGTTCATCATCATCACGAATGATAATACTTTTTGAATTTTTACCTGTTTCATCATTATCATGACAGTACTGTGATACCAACTCTAACGTATGGAAGTGAAGCTTGGACGTTGCTGGAAGGACACAAGTCAAGAGTGAGAGCAGTGGAAATGAGTTATTTAAGAGGAGGCTGTGGAGTCACATGGAGAGACAGGCTGACGAAGGACGATATAAAGGAGCGTTGTGGTATGGATGTGGATGTGATAGGAAGCGTTAGAAGGAATACACTGAGGTGGTTTGGCCATGTGGAGAGGATGGAGGGTGAAAGACTGACGAGGAGAGTGTATGTGAGTGAGGTGGAGGGGGGAAGAGGGAGGGGGAGGCCGAGGATGAGATGGAGGGATGGGGTGGAGAGGTATATGAGAGAGGGGGGGGTGAGTTGGGAGCGGGCCAGTGAAATGGCGGGGGACAGGGCGACGTGGAGGCGATTTGTTTGTGGCCACCCCGAACGGGATTGAGGCGTCTGGCAATAGATAAATAGATAGATAGATCATTATCATCATCATCATCATGAATATTCTACGTTTTAAAATGCCACCTGTATTTATCATCATTATCTTCGTGGTCAGCATCATCATATTGTCGTCGTCGTGGACGTCGTCGTTGTCGTCATCATCATCATAATCATCAACAACAATATTATCATCCTACTTCCATTTCTCTGTGGAGTAGACTGTAGCACCAGTCCAACAGGGCAATACTCCCGAGGATGATGGCAAGCTGGTGATAGGGAGAGCTGGAGCTCCCGTTTCACCAGCCCTCAGGACTTGATCCTGACCATCTCCCTTTGCTGAACATTTTCAGTGCATTCATTTACACAGAGTAGGCCAGCATGCTCTCATAATACCTCTAGCTTCAACTGTCTACACCACACTACAGGCGCATAACACATCACACCTTCTATTCACGTCTTTAGTAATGGCCGCTGCAATCTTACTATCAAATGAGGTGGTACCTCGAATTGCCACCACCGGCAGAGTAGGGCTGGCAGCACAGGGTCCTCCCGGTCGCCATCAAGCGACTGTGCCGGCAGCGACTGTTGCTATTTCCGGGAATGCTTGTCAGCGAAGAAGTGACAGAGCAGCCTTATTCTTTACCAACATCCGCGGCCTTACCACAAATTTAAACTCAGTTCATTTTTTCCTTCAGTCCATATCCCCTTTGGCCCTTTTCCTCACAGAACCACAAATCTCACCCTCTACCGATATATCTCCATTTTGTTTTCCCGGTTACCATCTCCTTACAAACTTCCGTAACAAGGGCGGCACCTGTTGTTATATCAAATCCCAATATGCAGTTGACACTATTTTAAACTTCACCTCATCCAGTTTTGATTACTCATTATATAAATTAAATTGTCAAAACATTACCAAATGTATCTGTGTAGTTTATCGTTCCCCCAATGCTTCTTCGGAACCCAGTGTGTCTGATTCCATATCCACTCAGTTGAGTAACCTTGACCTTGCCCTTGGCAATGAAATTACCATTTTGGGTGATTTTAACATACACAATGTTGAATGGTTATTGCATTCTGCCCGGACTGACGACGCTGGTCTAGAATGCGAGATGTTTGCGGAATCGTTTAATCTCACCCAGTTGGTAAAGCAACCAACCAGAATACCTGATAATCCTGACCATAATGCCCATCTCTTGGATTTATTCTTAACAAATAATCCAGATCAATACAGGATAGAGGTACTGTCACCACTTGGATCTCTAACCACAATCTCATCAAAGCCTCATTAGTTAACCCTCCCACACCTCCCCGTTCTAGACCTGTCAGGGTGACCCGATGGCAATTTGATAGGCCAGACTGGGATGGATTTAGAAATTATCTTGCTGATGTTCCATGGCAGTCTTTCTTCTCCAGTGATCCCAATTCTACCCAGTCCCACATTTGCGACTTAATACTAGCTGGTATGGATTTATTCATACCAAGTCAACATTTCACTAAAAGATCGAACTCTCCAAAATGGTTTGATGGCAACTGTGCCAGAACAACAGCCCAAAAGTCATTAGCATATAACTCTTACTTAAAATCAAAAACATCTGAATCACTCTCCCAATTTAAAATTGCTAGAAATCATGCAAAAGCTGTATTAAATCTATCTAAATCAAACTTTCTTCAAAAGCAAGCATCAAAACTACTTAGCAACCCTAATGACAATAGAATATTCTGGTCAACTCTTAATTTTTTCAATAATAACTTTAACAAGTCATCTTCAATTCCCCCACTAAAATCTTCAAATGACCCACGTGGGAAAGCAGATATCTTTGCTAGTACCTTTGCCAGAAACTCTACCACAGACGATACCAGCCAGAATGTCCCAGTACTGGAACTTGATTCTCCCGATACTGCCCCACTTAAAATACAGACAAGATACGTAAAATCCAACCTAGACAATTTACCTACCAACAAAGCTCCAGGCCCAGATGGATTTCCGCCAATTGTTTTGAAAAAGTGTTCGCCTGAACTTGCCTCTGTCCTAGCTAAATTATTCAGACTATGCATATGTACTTCTTTATTCCCAAATTCATGGAAAGAAGCGATTATCCACCCTGTTCCGAAGAAAGGAAGTTCGTCTGACCCCTCAAATTACAGACCAATAGCTGTCACATCTTCTCTTGGTAAGGTATTTGAAACTTTAATTAATATGCACATTGTTAAACATCTTGAATCCAACAACTTAATTAGTGATAGATAATATGGTTTTCGCCACGAAAGATCCACCATTGACATACTCAATCTCTTAACTCATACCATCCATCAATCAATTGATCTTTTTGGAGAAACTTATGCAGTACGAAGTAGCTCTTGATATCTCTAAAGCTTTCGACAGAGTATGGCACCGTTCCCTGCTGTCCAAACTCCCTTGCTATGGACTAACGTCTTTTGTTCCTTTGATTTCTTCATATCTTAGTGACAGGAAAATAAGAGTAAAAGTAGATGATGTATATTCGAATTTCCACTCAATTAACGCCGGCGTGCCACAGGGATCAGTTCTGGCGCCAACCCTATTTCTGGTTCATATTAATGATCTCTTATCTGTCACTCACAATCCCATTCACTCATATGCAGATGACTCAACACTACATAGTTCATTCACACTCAGACATCCATTTACAAAGTCTAATATCTCTACCTCTCCAACTCAGTACAGCCATCTCCATAAATCAAGATCTATCTACAATCAGTGAATGGGGACAAAACAACCTTGTCTCTTTTAATGCTAGTAAAACTAAATATATACAGTTTACTAATAGACAGATATTGCCAGATTCGTACATTACCTTCAGTGCTACTAATATTCCCATCTCCAAAAGTATTGAAATTCTTGGCGTCTCACTTAACAGTGCCCTCAGCTGGACATCTCACGTCAGATCACTTGTTAAAATCGCCTCAAAGAAATTTGGATTATTGTACAGAGTCCGTAACTTCTTCGCCGATGAGCAGTTAGCTATAATTTATAAGTCATGTGCGCTCTCAGCTTGAATATTGCTCACCCTTGTGGAATGGTTGTGGAGAGGTTGCATTAAGACAACTAGACAAAATTCAGAACAAAGCTGTTAGAATCATTAACAACCCTGCCATTACATATAAACTACCTCCCCTGCAAGTAAGAAGGAATGTTGCCTCCTTTGCATTATTTTACAGATATTTTTGGCAAATGCTCCAGACGAAGTTGCGTCCATGGTGCCACCTCTCCATGCCTTCCCTCGTGCTACACGGGCATCTGGTAGCGCTCATGACTGGAATGTCACCCAGCCATATTGCAGAACTTCTGCCTATCAGAATTCTTTCATTCCCCGAACTGCATCTCTCTGGAACTCGCTTCCCCAGAGCTGTTTCCATCCAAATTTCAACCCACAGCTGTTCAAGTCTAACTGTTACAGATATTTTATGAACAGAGGACACCAGTAATCTGGTGTATGGATTATTTTTTTTTATTCATTTGTTTTTCCTTCCTCCGTTCTGTTATTTATAAAAAAAAAAAAAAATAGATAAGGTGGAAGGCAAAAAGAAAAACACGATAGGAGAGCACAAACGCCGAAGCGTCCCTCATGCCAAAGCTGTACACTACAGTTCAATGCAACGAAGAAAGAACCAAAGGCTCAGAGTCTGCGATGTTGCTCTTTCCAAGGAAAACAGAAAAAAAAATACATTCAAGATCCATTCAAGATGTCTGAACAAACTACATTTAAAAGGCCGAGGGTCATAAGCAGCGGGAAATCAGACTAAGGACAACAGTTCCAGAGCTGACGTATTGCATGCATGAATGACTAAGAGTATCGATTAACTTTTGCATTAGAGAGTTGGACAGAAAAGAGTTGAGGATGCACTGCCTGACTGATGCTACGCTCCTGCCGAAATAGAGGCGGGATGCAAGCATGCTCGTATAAATCAGAAGAGTAGTGACCATTGAAGTACCCTACAGTAGCTAGAGTAAAGGGATAGAGACGCAACGCTGTGGCAGAGAGAGAGAGAAAGAGAGAGAGAGTGATATGAGAAGATAAGCCTCAGACTCCCTGTTTGGAGGAGCTGTATGTAGGACCCCCCACCCCCATCAACACATTTGATCTGTACTCCACCCAGAGGCTAATATAAGGTGCTGTACAGAGGTAAAGAAAGTACACAACAAACTTAGCACAACTAATCTTTTGGAAGCGGATTTTGCAAGGCATGATGCAAAAACGATCTTTCCATGATAGGTTCCTAGATGGGGGAACCCGAAGAATATTAAGAGATAATTAAGTTCATAAATGAGTTATTAATATAAAAGATATTCCAGTGAATGATTCTGACGGGTCGAAAGATGCAGGAAATGGGTTTCTGAGGCATTAATTGCATTTTTCCCCTCCACTCTGAAATTATAGGTAGGTCATCAGAAGAGTCTTCAAAAGTCTCGACCCCTCTTCTCTGTTTGTCTGTCTGTCTGTCTGAAAAAATCGCTCTTGATACGTTCAGGTAACAGTAACAAGTTCCTTTCGTATGCTGCCAAGATGTGACTGAAGTATTGAAACAATTACAAAAATATTACAATTATTCAGAAAAGAAGATAAGTCTGGATAAGCAATATGAACAAAGAAAGGGAGTGAAGAAAAAGGAACGAGCATAGACTGGAATGAACCTGGATAGAAATATATCAGATTTATGAAGGCTGCTAAATTTGCCCTCAAAAGACTTCAGAAATTCGCAAATGGCAAACATATGGAGATCATTTTCAAAAAATAGGCTGCAGCTGCAATAGTACTGGCAAAATCTAGTAGAGATCCCTAGAGAAAACTGCCACAAATACCTTAAATCTACGAATATAATAAAAGACCTGGCAACCCTCTTGTCCGGCTGAGAAAAATTATAGAAGTTTTACAGACGGTAACATAAAACTACTTATCCATAGGAATACGTCTGTCTTGTTATGCACTTGCTGTCTCGATACGAGTATATTTACTTCTGGAGAGAATATACAAGCGGCCTGGTTAGATAAAGCCTTCAATGAAGTTACATTATGATACCTCTGTCTCCACTGTATACGTAACACCTATACCTGGAAACGATACCAGACACTGCTCGTGCAAACGTACCCAAGAGTAAGTGAGCGCAAGCACATACAATATATACTCACACATACGTCCATATATATATATATATATATATATATATATATATATATATATATATATATATGAGAGAGAGAGAGTCCCGACAACAGATACCCTGGAGTGCATTCATCACGTTTGCCGGTCTTGAAACAAGCCAGGCCGTCCTAAACTGAAGGTAAAAGGATTCCTGTGGGAGATGCACAGCGGAGGGCAACGACAATAAGACAATGTTACCCAGAGGCAGGGAGGCAGGAGGAGACTGAAAAGGAAGCGGGAATTGAAGAGAGTTGGAGATAAAAAAAATAAAAGACAGAGTTAAGCAGAGACGAGGAGAAGCGGAAGACATGGAAAGGGAGGTGTGGAATAATGGAGAAGAAACAAAACAGTGACGGGAAAGGAGGTTTAGAGAGATGTACAGAAAAATTCGACTGAAATGGGAAGAGATGGGAAAAGCAACAAACAGAAATGATTAGACATGGAGGGAATGGAGGAGAGGTGTGAGGAAAGGGACAAGATTAGAGACAGACGGAGACGGCAGAAGAATACAGAGATGGAGGAATGAAGAGAAAGGAAAGAAAGACAGTCAGGAAAACAACAAGGTTACGGGGAGACGAAGAAGGAAGAAGTTGGACAGAGAAGAGGAAAATATGTAAGGGAGAGGGAGAAGGAAGACGATGAAGAAACTGAACTAGCATGTAAGAGGAGGGCACCTGAAAATGTAAGAAGGAAACGGTAGAGGAATCGAAGTGAGAATTTAGGAGATGGAGGGCTGGAGGATATGATGGAAAATAGTTTGGGCAGGTAAATAAAATGAAGAATTGTATAAGTGTATAGTAAGGAGGACGAAAACCTAGAATGGAGGGAGGGAGTGACAATGAAAGCAATGAAAGAAAGGAAACGAAGGATGGATTGGAAGGGATGGAATGAGAGAGAGCGGGGGGAAGACAGGAAAGGGTGAGAACGAGTGAGACAAAGGGAAGAATGATAGGAAATGAGGGACGTGAAAAAATGATAGAAAGGGATATAAAGAGATGCAATAATGCGAACAGAAAATGATAACATACAGAGAAATGAAAGGAAGAATGGAAATGAGTGAAGAGAATGGTCGACGAAGCGACGAAACCAATCGAAAAGATGAGAAAGGACGGCAATGAAAGCAAAGTAAGAAAGGAAGGTAGAGAATAATACGGAAAGTGACCAAAGAATTAGGAGGAACGAAGAGAATAACAGAAATCGAAGGATGAGCGTAAAAGAAGAAAAGTAATGAGAAAGTGAAGAAGGAGAGGAAATACAGGGATGGAGCGATAAGGCACAGCAAACAAAGAGAGGGGAGGGATTGACACACCTATAATCAAAAGGAGAAAGGAAAGACAGAGAGTGAACGGCAGAGAAAGCAAAAGAACAGAGAAAGGAGAAACACGAAGGGAATGAGCACAAATACAGAAAGAATGGTGACATCTTCCATGCATAAAACTATCGCCCATCTGCTTTAATGTCTTATATTTCAAAAGTCTGTCAAATTCCTACCTGTCTCCTAGTTATCTTCTTTTCTGGATTTTGGTGAAATCCGAGACATTTCGAAGGTTCTCTACAAAGGCTGCCACAGTTCTTAAATTTACAAATTGCACCCCAACGATCATTGTCCCTCTTTTTTTAGCTTCATGTTTCCTCACCGGCTGTCATATATTTGCAGTCGTAGTCGATCACTGTTCTTTAAAAACTGTCATCAGCGGTATTTCTCAAGGCTTCGTTCTTTCGCCCACGCTTTTCCTGCTGGTCGTCAATGACTTTCTGAGCCGTACAGTACATCTATCCCTGTGCACTCGTACTCTTATGACCACCTTTCACTTTTCCACCTGCTTCTCACAGCGTCCATCACAATGATCAGTACAACGATATCGGAATGAGGGTTTGGCGCACCTATTTTATGGTTTGCCCTTTAGTTTTGTGTATGGCAGAAGGAACGTTATTACTCTTAATGCCTCAGAAACCCACTTCCTCCATCTTTCATCTCGGTACAATCACCTTATTATCTCACTACTTTGAACAACATATAACTGTGAAGAGACTGTATTGAATAAAATCGTTTGGCTAACAGAACACGATTTTCTTCATGTAGGTTGATGATAGAAGCTTCAAAGAAAAGAGAACATACAGTACGGTGTTTCAAGTTTCCTCGTCTTATGTTTCAAAATATACAGCACAGCGAGTAGCAAAATCTGTAACATATATTTATGCTTTACTCTGCATATCTAATCTCAGGACTGGCGCACCACCATGTATTAATATGAAGCGACTGATATGACGCACACAATCATTACTAAGGCTCGAGATTTGAAAATGTTCCACGAGAAGATTAATGCCAAGAAACTCCGGTGAAATGACAGACCCGAGTTTTCCTCAGAGAAGCTGAGGTACAGAACTCGTAATTTCTTTCAGGCAGTTGATGGAAGAATATGACGAGCCCACTGGTAATGAAAAGAATAAATAGGCCTACTGCAAAACACAAAAACAAACTTGACTGTCATATGTTAAGTGAAGTAAGAAAGAATGCTTATAGACAGATCATAGATTTATACCCAGTACAACAAACGCAATGCTAGACAGAGATGCTATGCAGATAATTTGTAACCGATGAAAGTATTGCGGCATAAAACAAATTTAACAGTGAGAGAGAGGAAACGAAACAAGTTACCTTAGAAGTGTCTGTGGAGTAACAAAGAGGAACAGACAGATAAGAAAAATTCGTGATAATATGATCCATGCACTGACGTTGTTGAAAAGGTGACCTGATAATAATAATGATGATGATGATAATAATAATAATAATAATAATAATTATTATTATTATTATTATTATTATAATTATAATTATTATTATTATTATTATTTTACTAATATTATTGTTATTAGAAGAAGAAGAAGAAACAAAAATAAACAATAAGGTATTCTGCCACGTTGAGTGAAAGGAGAGTTAGTAGCTGCCCCGCAGAATGCGTGAAAGAAATGGCGTAGAAAAGCTGAGACAGACAGAGGACGAAATGAGTGCGAGAAACTGTAAGGGAGGCTGGTGTTGTGCCGCGGGAAAAGGCGTCGTTACTGAACAGGGAAAACAATAACTCTAAAGAGGGCCTTTGTCTAGGCCGCCCCTCACATGCTGTGGCGCCAGAGAAAAAGACAGACTGAAAAAAAAAAAAAATCAAAAAATCAAAACTGCGGCGATTTCCAGAGGGTGGTATCCAACGCTAAGGGAGTCCCCCCACCCAGGCCAAAATCAGACACATCCTGATGTAAACTGTCAGTTAGTGTAGGTCGGGATATGAAGTGGAAAAAGAACACGCTGGTTCACTGGATCACGCTCTGGGCGAACCTTTTCTCGCTGTCATTAACATTTAGTCTGTCGGTGAGAGACGGGTTGCAGAGAACGTAATCTAATGAAGGTGAGTGTTGTGTGAATTTATGTCTCGACTTACCTGTGCACGATGGAACAATTTACCTCAACACACAAGTGACACTAAAAATTGTGCAATAGTTCTCTCTTAGCGATTTATTCTGTATATTCACCTCAATATCATCCTGTGTATTACTAAGGGGAACCATGTCGGTATTCAACGACAGGAACAGCTTGCAAGAAAATGTTGAAGTGTTATATGCAAAGTAAAAAGTCAAAAAAGAGGTGTTATGTAAACTTCTATGACACCTATAATCCACTGGTCAACACTAATTTTATTGCCAATAATATTAGAGCGATTTTAGGGTGACTGGCGCTGATTACGAATATGGCATCGGTTTTGCCAGATTGGCTCCGATTTCATAGATAATGGATGCCACCATATTTGAGAATTTATCTCGCTCAGCCTTCAGAACTCCTGTCATTTTCACGTATATAAATTTGAGGTTTAATTGTTTTTTTAGGCATTTGGTCATCTAACAAATTTTAGATTTAATCCAGGAATAAATTTTACGTTCATTTTGATCATTAAATTTCAGAACCTTATTGAAAAACACAATAAATGCAAAATAATAATAATACTCAAGCATAGTCTACCCACAAATAATGTGGAAACTGTCTCAAATAATACAAAAGTAAACACATTAAATCCTTATGGCGTTGTATTGGGTACAATACCATAAAAGCAAAGTACCGATAAGCTGATTTGGGTAGGCCTAATCAAAATTAAATCATAGATAAACGCTATCTGTACGATTTTCTTTTGTGTCAGCCATCAGAGCAATCACGTTGAAGGTTCCAGCAGTAGTCTGCCATCACGTGTCTGTCCCATCTGTCTTGATAACTTTCCTCCATCACTTTTATATCTTGATGGAATCTCTCCCCTTGTTCCACACTCAAATCACTAAGATTCGGTGGAAATCTGTCCAAGTGGTTAAGGAGAAAGTGTAACTCTATTATCACATTAGCACCCAAATTTTTTAAGTTACTCTCATTTTTTGCACGAATTCTTCAAACTTGTCTGCTTCGTGGTTACCCAAGAAGTTCTTGACAACTGAGACAACTGCACCAGGCACAGGCTTCAACATCAATCATAGATTCTGTGAAATTCAAATCTTTGATGAGTTTACGAATCTCAGGACCATCAAAGATTCCTGCTTTTTGTTTTTCAATACTCAGTCCAGAGAACGATCTACATATGTATTTGAAGTAATCGCCATCTTTGTTCAAGATCTTAACAAAGTGCTTCATCAGTCCAAGCTTGATATGGAGTGGTGGGAGAGTGATTTTCCTCTGTCAACCAATGGCTCGTTGATGATGTTCGCGACACCTACAATCATGTTTTCTCTTGAAGGCCGTGTCACTTTTTTCCAATGATCTTGCTTTGTTCTATCCCACAAGCAGAAGAAACAAGGGTACTTCATGTATCCACTTTGTAGTCCAAGCAAGACGTTCACCATCTTTAGGCCAACACAGCTAGACCACTGTTGCTCATGACGGCAGACTTTTTGCAAGATCATTATGATATTTTCATGTTCTTTAAGTTTTGTTGAGTGAGCAAATGAAAGAGATGCATAGCGGTTACCATTATGCAATAAAACACATTATAAATTTCTGTTGGAGCTGTCTATAAAAGCTGCCAATCTTCTGGTCGATATTCGGGCATTCATATTTGGAGAAGATGTCTAGGGTTGTCATTGCAGGACACAAGGTCTTCATCTTGGCTGAAGTAAGGAAGAAGTGCCTCCTCTTTGTCTGATAAGCTGTTATTTTAGTTTCCGGCTTTAGACAGTTCTTTTCTTTTAGCCTGGATGCTAAAAGTTCAGATGTTTGCTTTGACACACAGGTCCCGTATCAGATCACTGAGCTCTTCTTGGGAGAACTGTTTGGGTGTTAAAATGCTTTCTTCATATTCTCTTCCAATGCCACCACCTGTCCTACACTCCAAGTCCTGCATTTCTTCAAAATCTGACGATGGAAGGTCAGACAGTGAGGTAAACACTGGTATGGGAACGTCGATGTGGGCACAGGTAGCCTTGCTGATTCCAAATCTGGATACTCCCACTTATTGGGGTTAAATCATAATTTGAGGGGCGTGCATTACTCGAAGACTAGAGCCAATTCGGCAATTTAAATGGCATTTTTGGATTCAGCACCCCCAAAATGCCCTAAATTCGTTCAAACATCCTGGGAAACTACATAAAAATGTGTGTTTGTTGGCCTGTGCAATTAAACCCTTGTCTGATTCGGCCTCAGTGCAAACAGGTCCGTTTTTAAGGCGTTATATGCAAAATAAATCGCCACGGAAGAGGCGTTACGAAATCTTCTATGCTGTCTATAATTCGGCCCTTATCTGATTCAGGCCGCAGTGTACAACAGTTCCGTACTCTCATGAGTACACTGGGACGTCTCCACAGGGTACACTGAGGAACAAAACCACCTTCAACGTCTATCGTACTATTACATTCATCAATATTCGATTATATGTCAGTATAAACATGCGCTGTTATTATTCTTTTTATAAGAAATACGGCTCTTCGTCATTGCAGCAGGAAAGCCTTGGAATCTGCTACTAAGTGAAGACGTTTGATCTGCAGATTCCAGCTGCGTTATACGCTATTGGATATAACTATTCCTAAATCTATACATATCTAAGTCTCAGAGAGGGAAAATAGAGTCTACTGATATGTATTGTATTCTGGATGTCTTTCACCAAATAAATCCTCCTTATATTCATCGAAACCCAGACGTCTTAAATCTTAATGTACAAATATTTTCTTGAAAATAATAAAAAGCCCAGCCATCAAATATCCTTGCCTGACTTTTAAATGTACAAATATCCAGCCGCCTTACTTCATGTTACTCGCATATTTTAAAAGGATAATAAACCAAAGTTGTCTTTTATCCCAATCCACGTACTTGAAGTACAAAGTACTCAGCCGCTTTCTTCCCTTCTTTACGTAAGTCCCGGAAGTAATCCACATCCAGCCAACTAATTCCCTGATCAGCCTCCTATATCAAAGTAAAATCAAGCAGCTTTACTTCCAGTCATACTTAATCCCAGCTAAACGTAAACAAAATCCAGTTGTTCTTTGTAAGATGTATCTGAAAGGTATAGTATCAACAAAAAAAAAAAAAGTCTCTGTAATCATAGTTCAGCCTCCAAACATCCCACCGTGCTTAAGTCTTGCTAAGAGTAGTGAACACCTAGCCGTCTTATACCCTAACGTGCCTGCGTCCAGCTGAAGGTAATCAAATTACCACACCCTTAATATACTTCTAATGTTTCTAAGTGGCCTAGTAAATCAGTAAACCCGGGAGGTAATCAAAACTCAACCATGTAATGTCCAAGCGTCCATAATTCCTGCTAGCAGTAATCAAAACCCAACCATGTCATATACACTAATGTACCCAAGCCTTGCCAACTCCAGCATTAGAGAATGACGGTTTCATCAAAGAAACTCATCAGAAAATTTGCCTGCCCCTGCCATCTGCCCGCTTGTTTTCCAATCTGTGAGCACCACCAGAGCCAGTCAGTCAATGTCAGATGTGAGGGTGAGTGAGGCAGTGATTGGGAGTCTATTTAGTGAGTGAGCAGTCTGGGTAGGGTGAGTTGGGATGGGCAGGACCAAGTGATGTATTAATGACACTAGAGCTGTCTGGGATGGCGGATGGGTGTAGTGGGATGGGAATGGTACAGTGGTATATAGAAGAATGTCGATGTGAGACGGGTGGGGTGGGTGAATCCAGCGATGTATAGGGTTTGGATGGTACAGGATGGAGTGAGGTGGAGTACAATGGTATATAATTATGTTACAGGCAGACTTTGAAATCAGTCATTTCGTGAAATGCCTCGTCAGTTCGTGAAATGTGTGCAGAATTGGGATGGATTAATTTAGGTTAGGTTAGTATAGGCAGCGGTTTTGTTAAGCTGGGATAGTCTAGGTAAATTTTAGGTTAGGTTAGGCTAGGTTAATTAGGTTAGATTAATTAAGATGAACGTTTAACATAATTTAGCATTCATCTAAATTAACCTAACCAAACCTAACCTTATGTAACCTAGCCCAACCTACCCTAATGCAACGTAGCTTAACCTAACCTAACCTAACCTTTACCTGGGTTATCCCGGCCTAACCTAACCACTGCCTAAGTTAACCTAAACTAAATTAACCCACCCCAATTTACACTCATTTTACTATTTGGCTCGGCATTGCACGAAATGACTGATTTCACAGTCTGCCTGTAGCATATACTTTAGATACAGCTGGATCGGTGTGGGGTGGATGGGGTGGTGTCTTATGAAGTGCGAGAGTGAGGTGGTGAGAACAGCGGTATTACGAGAAAGAGTGTAAGGTGGGGAGATAAATAGGGTGTGTGTACAATGCGATGAGAGGAAGGGTGTTTAGGGAGTGTGTGAAATGGGGGAGATGAAGAGAAATAAGGAGTGGGAAAGTGACGTGATAAAGCAACAGAAGAGTGTGAGGTGGAAAGAGAAATAGGGGTAAGGGCATTCAGAAGGGTGGAGTGGGACGAGGAGAGGAATAGACTGCTTTGAAAGGAATACAAGTTTGATAAAGTAAGATGAGAGGAAGAGTAAAATGTGAAAGGGCGAGGTAACCAGTATGTCGATGTTAGGAACAGAGAAGAGAAGGTTGAAATGCAAAGAGGATAAGAGAACGATGGGACGAGGAACTGATTTGGTTGAAGAAATGTGCAGAGAAGGGTGAGTAGGGACGAAGATAGAGGGGAAGCGTGACGTGGGATGGCGCGCGATGAGGAGAGGTGTATCAGTGGTAGGGTGGCGTAAGATGAGAGAGTTGGGCGAGCATGGAGTATGGCGAAGCGGAGAGAAACTGCAAGAGGTGGTGGGAGACGAGAGGTTAATAAAAGATGTAACAAGGCTAAAAATAACAGGAAGAGATAGGGAGGAACAGGATGTGGGAGGGGAGGAAATAAGAAAAGGGTGGGGTGGAGAAAGGCTTGGATTCGTAGAACAGGGTGGAGCTATGTAATGCGGGGTAGATGTAGATGAGAAAAAGAACAGATTAATACCTGTGGATTACACGAGGGTCATTAACCTAGATAATCAATGTTTGTTAAACTCGAAATCTTCCCCAGACTATGACACGTTACCATCGACTTCACAATCCACGTTCGTATTTCACATCTAGATACGAACAGACTGGGGTAAACAATACCTTGTCTGAAAGTCTCGAGTCTGTCCCGGGAATTTAACCCGGGTGAAGGGTTTGATGGTTGAAGACAAAATTAAGAGGAATGTGGGGGGGGGGGGAATTGAGAGCAAAGGGGATCAGATGAGGTGAGGAGCGTACAGGAGAGGGTGAGGAGAGATGCGTTCAAGAAGGAGGAATAGAGGATGAGATAAAGTGCTGTGGTGGGGTTCCGGGGGCGTGGATGAAAAAAGGAAATGGTAGTCACAAACACCTGTCTAAGTGGCCGTGATACGGGTGGGTCGGTACGAATGTTGTTCAAGCCCCACTGACAACAGTGTAGTGGCAGGACTGAATTAACTGGGGACTTTTCTTGTGCAGTGAAGATATATGGCATCTCTTCATAATCGACCGCCTTTAGCAGTGCTAGGCAATATAGTTTTTGTCGGTACGTGTGTGTGTGTGTGTGTGTGTGTGTGTGTGTGTGTGTGTGTGTGTGTGTGTGTGTGTGTGTGTGTGTGTTCCCAAAATATTTCGAAAGTTTGTGGACGAATTTTCACCAAACCTTCACGTAATAGCGAGTATGTGTTTGGGCAGAAGTGAGTAACTTCTGGTTAGGGTTTGAGCAATGACGACCGAATGCCGGAAGCCATATATCAAATTGCATTTTGGCCAATATCTCAGCATCAGATAGATATATTTTCTTCTAATTTGGTTTGTTGTAGCTTTTGGAGGGCGATTAGCACTCGGCCCCCAAAAGCTCTTTTTCCCTCGTTATTGATATAATTTTGCGCTTGTGGTGTTACCCTGTTATTCACCACTAATGTCATTTCAATTACTCCTGACATGAGACGAATCGCATGTATGCAGCGAGAACATAAAGCATACATAGTCGAAATTCTGAATGCGTTTAACAGATATAATTTTCATATAAGCCAAAATAGCACACTAGTGTACCAATATCCTATTACGTCATTTATGCCAAGCAGAGTGATTACAAAAAAAAAAAAAGGTACCGGTACCGTACCGTACTTATTGTACCACACAAGAGAATAATATACCATGGTAAATTATACAACATATAGGCTATTACTACGGTTAGGTGGAAAGGAACATCCTAATCCATCGAGATATGCCTCAGTGTGACGTGTGTATGGGATGCTGGATCAGTGAAAAGGTGTCAGATTAGTTCCAGCGTTGTATCTCTCTCTCTCTCTCTCTCTCTCTCTCTCTCTCTCTCTCGTATCTGGGCGAGGATTACTGACTATGGTCCTTTCACAGCAAGAAGTCCGTTCAGGGTGTGGCAGAATTTGGAATTCCCCCGAGTGCGACGTTGCCAATTTGACCACCAATTATCGGATTATCACTCTGTCTCCCAACCTACCCCCATCACACCTGTTTCTCGCTCTCTCTCTCTCTCTCTCTCTCTCTCTCTCTATATATATATATATATATATATATATATATATATATATATATATATATATACATATACATTGTATATGTATTATTTATTTCCAATTTTTTTCCCACACCACTTATGAGGTAAAAGTCTAGGCGCGTTTTATTTTTAAGATGTTTCCCCTGTAGGCCTAATCCTCTCTCTGATCTTTAATCATAATTTTCTTCGTCATCAGAACTTTCTGTTATATTGACGAGAGAGAGAGAGAGAGAGAGAGAGAGAGAGAGGTGGGATGGGGGTAGGTGATAATCCGATAATTGGTGGTCAAATTGGCAACTCTACGGCGTGGCAACATGGGAAAAAAGCACTGCCACGTGTCGTAGAATTCATTCAAATCGTTGTTATAATTCTAAAAAGTGATACTCAATGTACTATATAGCTTCCTTTACTATATACAGAATATAAAAAACAATTTCAAGTAGCACATAGATGGGAAATAAGAGAGAGAGAGGCATGTACTACGGTTGATTTGGCAGCATCGCTAGAGGTGATTCACCAGGTGGGCCCCACCCTGAACGGACTTCTTGCGGTGAAAGGACCATAACATACTTTAATTTCTTTCATCACAGTTTTTGCCAACAAAGATTAGCTCCTTTTAAGCTGAAGCAGCTCTCATGTCTTTTGCCTTCGTTTTAGACAATATATTGTGAAACTTAACATATAGAACAGTGAGTCTCGTGTGTACTTTACTATTAGGGAAATAATATTTATAGTGGAAACAGAGCCTGCACTGAGTGTTGATATCTACGCGGAAACATAGCAGTGATATTCTACGCAATTCACAGCAATTTTCTGGATAAAAAAGGAATATATATATATATATATATATATATATATATATATATATATATATATATATGTAGTGGATTTCGCAACCTCCAAGGAAGTACCTAATGAAAAGAATGTGGTAAATAGCCTGTTCTCCCAAACAAAATCAATCACAAAATTTCGGCCTTCCTCAGGCCATCATCAGGTACTAAAGTTGTCCTATACTGTCAGCAATGGCATGATAAATAGAACAAGCAAGAACATTATTGAAAAAAGCTAAAACCAAGTAGTAAAGAAAAACTGCACTCCACCCAGTAGCTATCAAGTCCAAAGAGAAATGCCAAGAACCACTCAGAGTAGACCCTAGTAACTTACTCAAACCCCCAATTGAAACAAAACCAAATCAACCTGTATGTTGGAACTCAAACCCTGACGCAAACAAGCCTAAATCAGCTACCAGTATATATATATATATATTCGAACAAAAAATCCATTATGTATTATAAGCTACATTAAATTCAGGTCTACACTTTTCTATTAGTAATTTTTCTCCTCGCAACGCATCACAAGAAATACTGAATTTAGTTACCACCTGAAAAACATTATAATATATAATCTACTGTATATCTATCTATATGTATCTGTATATCTATCTATTTATCTATCTATCCATCTACCTATAATTAGGCCCATATGTGTGTGTGTGTGTGTGAGTGTGTGTACATATAAAAATATACGTACATTCAATGTCTTACCTATTATTATCCAAATGTAAGATCCCTGATTTATAGCAATTATTAAGATGAATGTTATAATTATATTAATTAGCTAAAAGTCCAAGACTTGAACTACAGAAGATTAATAGTTTCATCAACAGAACCAAAGAAACAATTCTATCACCTGGCACAATATGGAATGAAACGCCTAGAATGTGATTACTACTGCACTGCATCCTACAAAAATAATATACTGCCGCCACCACCACCACCACTTAAAAAAAAAAAAAAAAAAAAAGGAAGATAAATCGGTTTTGGATTTCCAATACGTATGACAAGTCTTTACGACTGTACTGATATGATAGCCGTCAGAATAATCCCTATTCTCCTGCACAGAATTTTTCTCCAATCTCACAAACGCCCTCTACAGTACCACCCTGTAGGATAATCCCTTTCCCACAGGGAAGGCATTCGTTCCCCTTCCCAAGGGAGGCTTGTGCGAGGCAGAAACTTTTACCTCACCAGCACATACATATTCCTTACTTTATACGTACACTGACGTTCTTATTTAATGCTAGCTGCCTTCAGACGAAATTTTTAATTTTATAAACATCTTGTCGAAGTGAAGAGATTAACTAATTTCACCCTACCTCTTCCACATCCCGCAAACAATTATTTCACCCTACCCTTTTCATTTTCAGCTCCTTTCACCCCCTTAACTTGCTGTCCCAGTCCGCATTCCATCCCTACTCGGCTCTTAACCGTACTCCTATTTGGTCCGTCTATTTTATGAAGAGCGTTTGGGCGTTGTCCCTCTTGGGAATTTCCTAGGCCGCCTCTCTGCCAAACGTGTACACCTTTCTGTCCCATGTCAGCTATTTACTACTTCTAAATGAAGTTTATTTACAGTATATATATTTAATTCTTTAATAAGGCTATATAGTGTTATAAATGCCTCTTTTTCTCTTTTAATAATAATTATTTTTTATAAATACCACAACACTTGGCAACGTTGCTTTGCAACGTTGCTTTCCAACGTTGCCACGCTTGTAAGGGTAGAGTGACCGTGTTAATCCAGGTCATTTCCACTCTGGCTGCCACCTGAGATGGATGCTCTTACTCCTGCTACTCGCTCTCGTGTGCTCCACAGTAGAGAAAAAGAACTTATTTACAACGTAAATAAGTATTTTTTAGAAGAGAAGGCAAACAGAGGACCTATAATTGTTCCCTCAAAAGCTGTTATAAACCACAAATAAACATCACACTTTAAGGAGAAAATCACAGTCATAATAAAAAATAATGTTAGAGAGAGAGAGAGACAGAGACAGAGACAGAGACAAACAGACAGACAGACAGACAGAGACAGACAGACAGAAACAGAGAGTAGGGGGAAAGGTCGCGGAGAAAGGGAATGAATAAGAGCGCAACAAGACTGACAGACAGTCAGTCTGGAGGCTTTTCCTCAAATTCTAAAAATTCATAGAAGTGTAGGCCTATAGACTTTTTACAGAAATCTATATAAAAGGCAATTTCTATATGCAGAGAGAAAGAGAGAGAGAGGAGAGAGAGAGAGTGGTGTGCTGGGAGGGAGAGTTGTCATTAGCGCCTTGTATCTAATCTGATTAAGTTGCCCAGTACAAAGTATGGCAACACTGTGAGACTGGGACTCCCCAAGAGAGACAACGCCCAAACGCTCTTCATAAAATAGACGGACCTTTTTTATAGTAGATTCGCTGCTTGCAGTTGCTTCAACCATTACTGCACTTCACGAGATTACATGCATTTAGTCTGACAAAAATATGAATGTGCTAATTAAGAGCACTCATCAATGACATAGAGGTAATGTGCATAGTAATTATTACAATTGTTCCAGGTATCTATACACAAATTAAGCCACCTCCATAAGCTATTCACGTTGACTTTTATGAATAATACGCACGTCAACATTCAATCGCCTATGACATCAGAGCAAGTCAAAACTTTATCTGTGCTGTACTTACATATATGGTGTATATACCTCAGCCCCCAAGACCCTCCCACCAAATTTCCCTTCGCCCTTCCAGAGCAGTTCACTTCTTGTGTTTCACTGATACTCGAAGATTCGACGATAAAATACAATAATGGTATCTATTTTCCTTATTTGAACACGGAATTAAGTTTCTATGTTTAGTAAAAGTCTTCGACTCGAAGCTTATTGGAAATGCACCTTAATCTAAGTATTATTTCATCCAAAATACAAACAAAATTAGTTTACATCTCACTGACAATCACGGAGAGACTAATGAAAGACAGACTGACACGCTGACAACAGATGAAGGTTGTGATCTACGGGTTTCTAGGAAAATGCAGAATTTCAGCACCATCCTTCTCTTTCCGTCCCGAAGGTCTACGCCCTGAAAAACTACATAGTACCGTAGTACAAGAGAGTACATACGTGAAACACGTGATCTGCAGAACCGAACCTTCTCTTCGATAAGAGAGTGACAGGCAGCATCAATCTTTCGCCATGCTGATCAAGTGATAGAAGAAAGGGGTTTTGCCAGATTGTCCGGTCAAGTCAAACGAAAATACTTTCACCTCTTGTTTTTAAATTAGCCCATATCTATAAAGTCCAGTAAGAAGCAGCCTGGCTATTCTAGTTAATGTATGGTAGTCCTTCTGTCCTTCTCATGTTTCCTCAGTTGTTTATTGTTCTAATGCTGTATCCCTTGACAGAAGCCTGAAACATTTCACAGTCACATACCCTCTTCTTCAGACAACATTATATCAGGTTTTTTATTCCTTCCTTACACAGTATGATGATACTGTACAAGCAGCAATTTACACATCTGCATTAATGTTAACACTAGGAGTGCCGGATGAAAGTCTGAGGCAGGTGCATTTACCCACGTGGCAAAGAAGTTACCTCACCATCCAGCACCTGTTTCAGGGGTGAATGAAGCAAAAGCATTCAGGGGGGCCTAATGCTAATCGCCCGCCAAAATATGTTGCTGGCTAAGGTACAAGTTACCTTCCAACGAAATTTCAAGAAAATTCTCAAATATCTACGGAATTCAGTCACCGCGTTTCACAAAAGCCAATCCATATTAAAAATTGTATGACAGCTGACATTTTGTCGTCTTTGATCATATCCCCACGGGAAGTTATTGGCTCTGCACGTCCACACAGCTGCTTTTTCCTGATGATTTGGTGAAAATTCGTAGACAAAATTTTTGAGTTATTTTGGCAACAGATAGATACACATACAGACAAACACAGACAGACACACACAGACAAGAACTAAGTCGCCTCGCCCTGCTAAAGACAGGTGATAAAAATTCAGAGTAGCCCTCATCGGTATAAAGATTTTGCAAATTGCACCGCAGCATTATCAGTGGCTGGGGAAAATCGCCGACCAACACGTGCACTTGCAATGTGAAGGAGAAAAATAGTTTTGAGTGCATCAACCGCGTCGTACAATTAGTCTAAAGGCCCGGCCACATGACCAGGGGGCACCTGTGGTGATGAATTATGGTAATAAAACTGTTGGAAAATAATCGTTAGACGTGATACGCAGAAAAACCTCCCCTGTTTCTGATCTATTGTTCATAGCTGGATTTGTCACCACGCTTCCAAACCGAGGGACAACGTGCTCAGTCATGACAGGTGCTCTCTGATCGTCTGGATGGCCGGGCCTTAAGGTCGAACTTTTGACATTGTCCTGTGTCCTTGACCTTTGACTATTTCTCTCAAAATCGAATCACTTCATCTATTACATGACCCTTAACTCTTTCACCAAATCTGGTTCAAATCAGATCAAAAAGTGTTTAAGCTGACCTTATCCCCTAACACTGGCCTTTGATTTACTGTGTTCA
Organism: Coenobita brevimanus; assembly: GCF_032717465.1. NCBI lineage: Eukaryota > Metazoa > Arthropoda > Malacostraca > Decapoda > Coenobitidae > Coenobita > Coenobita brevimanus. Next base: position 6,835,950 of record NC_137023.1, on the reverse strand, counting down.
GAATGAAGGAATTTCGTGTTCGGCTAACCTTAAACCCTTCTACCAAGACTGATCCAAATAAAATAAACTTTTTGAGTAATAGGGCCGAACATTTGACTAATCCTATGATCTTTTCCTTTAACTGATTATTCTCAAAACTGAATCTCATCACCTTTTCCTGTCCCTCAGCCTCACCTCCAAGTTTGGCCAGAATCAGATTATGATTATAACTCTTTGAGCTGACAATGCTCTTGACCTATGGCCTGTATATTATTCGCCTAAAAATTTTCATTTGTCCCACTAATTTGAACTTAGAGGAATTGTGCAGCATTATATATATTTTTTCTAAAATCTGCAATACATTTATATATAATCCATATACTGTATTTCGGCATTTAAGAATGGCACACTGACATACGATGCAGGGTTCATTGCTCCTATTCATCACCAAACATTAAGTACATAGTTATTTCATTTTTACATATTCATCGAATTGTCACTGTCCATTCATTTACTCGCCTCACTACAGATCGTTTTTGGTGAAACACATAAAGAAGTGTGCCAAAAACCAGTTCTATTGAGGTGAAAATTCTAGGAAACAACTCTTAAATATATTTGTCTACACTCTACAGTGCTCCAATATGGCCGGCAAAATGATACTGGCCAAGAAATGTGGCAGACATTACGTTTTGTTAATGAGGTTCTAATGTCATGTGTATAATGGCAGTTGTATTTGTCCACTGGTTGCAGAGAAAATGAATGTTGGATGGGAAGTAGTATTCCCGAGGTTGATAGCAAGCTGGTGATAGGGAGAGCTGGAGCTCCCGTTTCACCAGCCCTCAGGACTTGATCCTGACCATCTCCCTTTGCTGAACATTTTCCAGTGCATTCATTTACACAGAGGGTAGGCCAGCATGCTCTCATACTACCTCTACCTTCAACTGTCTACACCACACTACAGGCGCATAACATATCACACCTTCTATTCACGTCTTTAGTATGGTAATGGCCGCTGCAATCTTACTATCAAATGAGGTGGTACCTCGGATTGCCACCACCGGCAGGGTAGGGTTGAGGCACAGGGTCCTCCCGGTCGCCATCAAAGCGACTGTGCCGGCTTAGCGACTGTTGCTATTTCCGGGAATGCTCGTCGGCGAAGAGGTGACGGTGCGGCCTTATTCTTTACCAACATCCGCGGCCTTACCACAAATTTAAACTCAGTTCATTTTTTCCTTCAGTCCATATCCCCTTTGGCCCTTTTCCTCACAGAACCACAAATCTCACCCTCAACCGATATATCTGCATTTTAATTTTCCGGTTACCATCTCCTTACAAACTTCCGTAACAAGGGTGGCACCTGTCCTCATATCAAATCCCAGTATGCAGTTGACACTGTTTTAAACTTCACCTCATCCAGTTTTGATTACTCATTATATAAATTAAATTGTCAAAACATTACCAAATATATTTGTGTAGTTTATCGTTCCCCCAATGTTTCTTCGGAACCCAGTGTGTTTGATTCCATATCCACTCAGTTGAGTAACCTTGACCTTGCCCTTGGCAATGAAATTACCATTTTGGGTGATTTTAACATACACAATGTTGAATGGTTATTGCATTCTGCCCGGACTGACGACGCTGGTCTAGAATGGGAGATGTTTGCGGAATCGTTTAATCTCACCCAGTTGGTAAAGCAACCAACCAGAATACCTGATAATCCTGACCATAATGCCCATCTCTTGGATTTATTCTTGACCAAATAATCCAGATCAATACAGGATAGAGGTACTGTCACCGCTTGGATCCTCTGACCACAATCTCATAAAAGCCTCATTAGTTAACCCTCCTACACCTCCCCATTCTGAATCTGTCAGGGTGACCCGATGGCACTTTGACGGGGCAGACTGGGATGGATTTAGAAATTATCTTGCTGATATTCCATGGCAGTCTTTCTTCTCTAGTGATCCCAATTCTACCCAGTCCCACATTTCCGACTTAATACTAGCTGGTATGGATTTATTCATACCAAGTCAACAATTCACTAAAAGATCAAACTCTCCAAAATGGTTTGATGGTAATTGTGCCAGAGCAACAGCCCAAAAGTCATTAGCATATAACCCTTACTTAAAATCAAAACATCTGAATCACTCTCCCAATTTAAAATTGCTAGAAATCATGCAAAAGCTGTATTAAATCTATCTAAATCAAACTTTCTTCAAAAGCAAGCATCAAAACTACTTAACAACCCTAATGACAATAGAATATTCTGGTCAACTCTTAATTCTTTCAATAATAACTTTAACAAGTCATCTTCCATTCCCCCACTAAAATCTTCAGATGGCAATATTACAAATGACCCACGTGGGAAAGCTGATATTTTTGCCAGTACATTTGCCAGAAACTCTACCATAGACGATACCAGCCAGAATGTCCCAGTACTGGAACTTGATTCTCCCGATACTGCCCCACTTAAAATACAGACAGGATACGTAAAATCCATCCTAGACAATTTACCTACCAACAAAGCTCCAGGCCCAGATGGAATTCCGCCAATTGTTTTGAAAAAGTGTTCCCCTGAACTTGCCTCTGTTCTAGCTAAATTATTCAGACTATGCATACGTATTTCTTTATTCCCAAATTCATGGAAAGAAGCCAATATCCACCCAGTTCCGAAGAAAGGAAGTTCGTCTGACCCCTCCAATTACAGACCAATAGCTGTCACATCTTCTCTTGGTAAGATATTTGAAACTTTAACTAATAAGCATATTGTTAAACATCTTGAATCCAACAACTTAATTAGTGATAGACATTTCGGTTTTCGCCACGAAAGATCCACCATTGTCATACTCAATCTCTTAACTCATACCATCCATCAATCAATTGATCTTTTGGAGAAACTCATGCAGTAGCTCTTGATATCTCTTAAGCTTTCGACAGAGTATGGCACCGTTCCCTGCTGTCCAAACTCCCTTGCTATGGACTAACGTCTTTTGCGTCTTTTGTTCCTTTGATTTCTTCTTATCTTAGTGACAGGAAAATAAGAGTAAAAGTAGATGATGTATATTCGAATGTCTACTCAATTAACGCCGGCGTGCCACGGGGATCAGTTCTGGCGCCAACCCTATTTCTGGTTCATATTAATGATCTCTTATCTGTCACTCACAATCCCATTCACTCATATGCAGATGACTCAACACTACATAGTTCATTCACACTCAGACATCCATTTACAAAGTCTAATATCTCTACCTCTCCAACTCAGTACAGCCATCTCCATAAATCAAGATCTATCTACAATCAGTGAATGGGGACAAAACAACCTTGTCTCTTTTAATGCTAGTAAAACTAAATATATACAGTTAATTAATAGACAGATATTGCCAGATTCGTACATTACCTTCAATGCTACTAATATTCCCATCTCCAAAAGTATTGAAATTCTTGGTGTCTCACTTAACAGTGCCCTTAGCTGGACCTCTCATGTCAGATCACTTGCTAAAACCGCCTCAAAGAAACTTGGATTATTGTACAGAGTCAGTAACTTCTTCGCCGATGAGCAGTTAGCTATAATTTATAAGAGCCATGTGCGCTCTCAGCTTGAATATTGCTCACCCTTGTGGAATGGTTGTGGAGAGGTTGCATTAAGACAACTAGACAAAATTCAGAATAAAGCCGTTAGAATTATTAACAACCCTGCCATTACATATAAACTACCTCCCCTGCAAGTAAGAAGGAATGTTGCTTCCCTTGCATTATTTTAGATACTTTTTTGGCAAATGCTCAGACGAAGTTGCGTCCATGGTGCCACCTCTCCATGCCTTCCCTCGTGCTACACGGGCATCTGGTAGCGCTCATGACTGGAATGTCACTCAACCATATTGCAGAACTTCTGCCTATCAGAATTCTTTCATTCCCCGAACTGCATCTCTCTGGAACTCGCTTCCCCAGAGTTGTTTTCCTCCAAATTTCAACCCACAACTGTTCAAGTCTAACTGTTACAGATATTTTATGAACAGAGGACACCAGTAATCTGGTGTATGTATTATTTTTTTTTACCCATTTTTTTTTCCTTCCTCCGTTCTGTTATTTAAAAAAAAAAAAAAAAAAAAAAAAACGTGTGAGATGGCTGGATGGGTTAGGATGGTGAAAACTGGTGAGGCAGGACGGGGACAACACACCCAGTGATGTTGAGCATTAGCAGCGTATTCTAAGGGGCTTTGATGATTTCATGATGTCTCTTCTTATTGCGATTTGTTCTGCACGAGACAGCTATACATCCTCTTCATTGCTACTGCTGAAAATAAGGTAGACATTACAGCTACATGAATAACATAACAGAGAACATAAAGTTAAAAGAGGCACCGCAAATAGCTGAGGAAGGGGAGCCACAAAGCCTCCTATGCCACCCATAACACAGCCACTGCAGTGTGGATGTTAAGGCTGTGGTGAAGGATTAATCCCTTGAAAACGATAACTCATTCATAATTTTATGCTATTTATTTTAAGTCGAATTTATTCAGGCTAAGAGAGACTTTTATACCCAGACTGGTCAAGTATAGCCTTCATTAACCTCTACACTACCAGGGGTTGCCTCAAGTTGAATAAAACGGTTAAGCGTCGCACGAATAAACTAGGAAATGTAATTAGCGCTAGTATATATGCCTTACAATGGTGATTTAATTAAACAGACGAAACAAACGATACACGTGATGCAAGAACAAGAAAGTAAATGCATATCACTCTCCTGTATGAAAACGTCGGTAACATATATAATGTTTCTTATTCACATTCTGAATGTAGAATTTCACCCAAGCCAACATCCTGGCATGGAAGTTAGACTCACTTTCAACATGGAGGTAATCTCTCCCCTGTTCTCAGTCCGGCTGGACTAAGCTGACGAGCCGAGTATTTCAACTCCGAGGCCGTACCAGCCGTGCCTGACTCCCTTGACGTCCCCGGTATTAATCTGGCCGGCGTGGGGGACGTATGTAAAGTGTGAGAATTGTAGAGGGGCCAGTGACCCAGCTGTGGGTCAGGTGGAATATACAGTAGGGTCACTGATCCAAATGCTAATCCGGTATCTAACGCTACTTATAAATGTCTTTGATATAGCTTTAGCCATTAAACGACAACACTGTAGTAACATTCCGAGGACAAGCTCCCTCCAGATGGTTATGTTGATTCTAAAGAAACCATTTGGATTAACAAAGAATCAGTCCCCAGTAAACACTTTAAAGTCTAGTTTCTTTCCCTAAGCTGAATGAAATGGTATGAAGCTAGCCAGAGTGAAATGTAAAAAATGTTCCCGGGTTGAAGGGAAGTCCTAAACAATAAAACCCAAAAGGGGAATTAAGAGATAAAGCGCCGGTGCCCACCAACTGGTCAAAGAAGCGAGCATTTGACCTTGTCCTGTGATCTTGACGTTCGACCATTCGGTCTAAAAATCGAACTACTTTATTGTTGTCCCACTCTTAGCCCTGCCACCATGTTTGGTACAAACCAGATCAAAGCAAACTGAACAATACCGGTACATGCTAAGAGATGTTAGTCTTGTTGATCAATATCCAGTCTTTCTGACTGAGCAGACCTATCAACCGCAGGCAAGCACCCGCTCCTGCAGGACTGACTTGTCCAGTGAATCAATGTTTTTAGTTGACAGCACTTCGCGACAGCAAGGTGCGGAGAAAAGTGTGGAGGTTTTCTTCTCGAATGGATGCAGCATTTGCGTTTCTGCATAAAGTTGGCAGGGACACAACAAAAGGCTCTGTTCCATCCGGTTATTTTGTGGGGGGCGGGGGTTATATGGTTACCACCAAGCATTGTAAATGGTGTCCTGGGTTGCAGGAAACCATTAAATACGTATGAATAATACCCACCAAGAAAATATACACCAAATTGCCTGAACGTGTTAAGCGTGCCAGACTTGCATCCCAGGCGCACTTCATTTGTTGCATGCATAGACCAGAGAATGTAATTAACAGCTCTAGTCGTGTTCCTGACTAAGAGATACGGTAACTATCACAGAGAAAGGGAAAAATTTGCATGCGTTGGTAAGGCATTTATTAAGAGCCCCGTTTCACCAAATATCAAGTTTGTGATAGCTATTAAAGATGAGCGAAAAGACCTCCAGTACAAACGTGTGTAATTTATATAATTCACCGGGTCGGTCAGGATCACTTGATGGTCGTGATGGTCAGCTTTTTACCCTCCCGGAAGGGAGCTGAGAGCTCATATAGTCCGATCTAAGGGCAAGGCTGTGACCTTCACACACGCACACATCCGTCCCCTGTGTGTGTGTGTGTGTGTGTGTGTGTGTGTGTGTGTGTGTGTGTGTGTGTGTGTGATTTAATTAAGACTGCATGAATGTAGTCATTCTGCAAGCACAGTCTAAAATTTTCACAATACAAACAACCTATGGGGTCAGCAGAAAATTTTGATTCTCATAATTTGTAAAACTTCATCAAGACGACGTTTGTTTCTTTTCTCAGTACATAGATCGACTCAGAATAACCCATGAATTAAAAGTTACAAAATGTAACTGACGATTACTTTTATATACTGAAAGGCTCAGGGTAGTTACCTTAATACGAAAATGACGCAGCAATTCGAACATTTTGGACAATTATTCTAGCTAAAATCTTGTTCGCAGAAAGTAGCCATATCTACATGAAAAATCAGCGTTGCTTAAACAGCATGTTTTCTACCATTTCACAATCGATTTCCTTTCCTGTGCTAAGCTCAAAGAGTATTCTCATCCATCTAATCTTAATTTTTCATTTTCTTACACTTTCCTTATTCTTCTTTCCCAGTGGCTCAATCGGCCATATCCCATTAGTTTACGGTACCTTTAAAAATCGAATCTCAGTCTCCTTACAAAGCTGACACGTTCAAGCTAAGGTGGATTTTTTATTCAGTGTTTCATTACTTCCTCGACTGCTGTAAGAAAAGATTTTCTGCCTAAAATGGCTGCTCGCATCGATCAAACTGTAAACAGAGCAGTCAAGACTGAAGAATTTAATGTAAATGTTTGCCCATGGTTACCGTCCTGTCTCCAATAACCCCATCACTTTCACTGATGGCCCCGGCGAGTTAGAGCCGTCCAAGTGAAGAGGAAAAACAGGCAGTTGCTGCGGAATTCCTAAATGAACTGTCAGACGCTCACGCTCTCTCTCCAGCACTGAAGTTTAGCCACGCCGCTTCACACAATTTGCATACAGAGAATTCCTCATAAATTTATTGTAGGCTAAGCTCGTCCTAGATACGAACACCTCCATGCTCTAATAACAGCAGGGGGGAATTAGTACCGGTATTTCTTATTAGAGGAGGGGTGGGGGGTGTTAAACAAGAGATGACACCGCTAAGAAGCGGTGGAGTGCAGAAGGGGATTTCCCTCTCCTAAATGGAGATTTTTTTTTTTTCTTTTAAATACCGTACTGTAGTAAATTACCATACTCATTCTGAAAGTGTCGGTTAAAACAATATTTCTCCATTAAATTATATGCGATATTATGTTATCCCTGTCTCACTGTGGGAACCAAAAAAAAACAGGAGGGGGTCCCCAATCTCCTCACCCCGCCCTTTTTAGACGCCTTTTACGACAAGCTGGGAGTACGGTGGCAGAATTCTTCCTAACACAACCTGGCCACAGAGTGGCCCTTTGGGGCTAAGATGCGAAAGAATGTGTGTGTGTGTGGATGAGTAAATTGGAAGTGCGTCGTCTTGTCTCGCCTACCTCCCTTTCTTCTGGGGGAGGCAGCCTAGGTATGCAGATAATGTTATCTTTTCTTTTTCAGCGAAGAAGGAATTAAAGGCTATAAGCCCGAAATAACTGTTACCTTCAAGGAAAAAAATAAAGACAGCCAAATTCAAGATTCGTTCATTACGAGATGCCTGGACACATCGCTTTTAGGACTGGAGGCCATAAGCAGAAGGAAATGCTGACAAAGGAACACAATTCCGGAACTGACCTTATTTTTTATTGAGTATATATATGTGTTGGTCATTTCCTTTACAAAAGTGTAAACCTCATCTACAACTGTTCCGTACTACTTAGTATAGCTATATTTTATGTACTGATGGTAGGTAAGTTATTCACCTAAATAAAACAAGAAGAAATACACAACTTAGTGAAAGGAGTGAGATGAAGGGGGAGCATCGGGATCCTCTGATTTCCCTCTGGATCCGCCACTAGCCGATGGAATATTTCATAACATTACTGCTAATTTGTCATTATACAATACTAACTTCAAAAGTTAACGTTATCATCTGCTTGGAGGGCGATGTTCGAACTGGAATTGACAGGTTTCCACTGGAAGCATCAACACCACGTGAGGGTCGATTTTCAAGCTAAAATTGCCAAGTCAACAACGTCTGTGGTTGATCTGCGTGCAGCGTGCAATCGAGCAGAAACCAGTGCTTAAACAGAGATTTTTAAACATATTCTTAATAATTAACCACTACGTCAGGTCCATCACACTAGCTCGGCGTCCCTGTTTGCTTCCAGTACTAGAGTCTTCCCTCAATTACCGCCTGACTCGTGCCCTGTCTCTTGTGGTTCCATTTACCTGTATCCTTCCCACACCACTTTACCCTTTGGCATATCCAGTTCTGTGCCTCTATCCTGTCAATCTCGATTCCACGTTTCTGGCATGTTAATTTTATATTCAGTAGGCCACCTCTCCCTCTCTGCAGTTGTTTGTTAAACACACTCCTGCCCTACAACTCTCAACACTTTCTTTCTCAACTGTTATTTTAATATATTATTATCGTATATTTTTATACAGCTCTTCAATTCCATTTAACTCTATGCTACCATAGCCTACTTCATTTCCCATTTCCTCAACATTCTGAGGGTAAAATATTTGTGAAATTATTTTGTCACTGCACATGCAGGATAACTCTGCGTCACATTCTCAATAATTGCCCCTACTGCCAACGAAAGCATTATTAACTCTCACATGCCACACCGTAAAACAGCAAAATCAGGCAGTAATGAGGCTTTTACCATCTAGGCCTACCCCTATATAAAAAGATCCAATGTGTTTAAAAGCCTCGGAATCAGTACAAGCTGGATGCTGAAAGCACAAATATTTGTGGCGACTCATTCATGGTAAAATACAGGAATGTCATGTTTTCACGAAAAGCTTTTACTAATGGCAGTGCTTCCAACAATTTTTATGCTCATTCGCAAAGTGGAAAGCAACAATACAATTCGATGATTACGAATTCGTGATTTTCTCTTCCCTTTTCAATGCTCGTCTATCTGTTCAATATATTGAAAGCGGTAAATGCAAAGATTTTACCGGTACAGTTTCCACTGTTATCTTTTAATGGATATTATTTTTAACCCGTTTACCGGGGCGTCACCCTCAAGCTGAATATACTGTGTCGGAACATTATAAACATTTCTTGGTAAGAGCCGTATCGACATGCTAAGAGGGTGTTACCTCAACATTCTGTTGCTCGTGACAAATTTCGAATTGAATACTTAAAACATTGAAGTCTGACCAGAGATGGCCTGAGCAGGACCCATGGAATAAGGAAGGATACCTAAAGAAGAATCGAGGAAAACGTTTTATACTTCGCGTCGTCCAGCATATCTGTAAAAAATATAATTAATCCTTCACATGTAGCTATAACAGCAGATAAGCAACCTGGTATTCAGTGATCCCCAATCTTTTCAACCAGAAGACCCTGTATTGTATTCTTGTCATTACCAAACATACTGAGCTTAGTTTTGACTTTTCAACCTAGGCGGGTAATAATTAGCCATCATTAACCACTTCACTGGTAGCCATCATTCCCAAGTTGAATGAACTCGTATGGAGGTAGCAAGAATAAACACAGTAAAATAATGTCACTGCAGTGAAGTGGCAAAAAACAAAATTGCCAAACACACACATGTCGTCTACTACGAGACAAAGGTTAAATTATGAAAGCTCATACACCTCATTTTTAAAAACTGAAGCAGGATAAATGCTTATGAGCGGCGAGTG